>NC_090118.1:975000-1275000 GCF_023973825.1 Plasmodium brasilianum | reverse complement strand
ATCTGTAAATGTGTTTGTGTACCTAAATGTACATGTGCAGGTGCAAATTAGCGTACATGTATATATCACATGAGGAAACCTCTCACGTACACTTTCAAAAAGGGTATGTACGAAGTACTTGGTACTATATGCTAACGTGTAACTGAAATTATGCTTTTTTTTTTTTTTTTTTTTACTGCTCAGCTGAACGCAAACAGCCAAACAGGACAAGGTAACGATTTGTTCGCGTTATATGCGTTATGCGCGTTATTATGCGTTATTTGATTTTCCAAAAAAAAAAAAAAAAAATAATTAGATCCTCTTCTTTTAATTTCCGTAAATCCCCAATGTTGTAATAATCATTCGTACTATCAATATATCGTTTCTAAAAAATATTTCTGTTTTAATAAATTTTTACAAAATTACATATCTTCAGTAGTTTTAAAATAATGTTTCCTCATCACTTATCAATTATCACTTATGACTCATTTTTTTTTTTTTTTTTTTTTTTTTTTTTTGACCCAAATTAAAATATAACTTTATAACGTTTTATACACTTGTGTAACAATGGTACTATTCCAAAGTATGTTCATCTCACGTACTCGTAAATGTAAAGCAACATCTATACTAATTTGTAATTAGCAATATACATGATCTTTTCGTGCCCGTCGCTGGGGCATAGTTTTGCATATATGCAGATTCGCCCCCTACGATATTAAGCTTATCTTTGAGGGTAACAGTTGTATATATATATATATATAAACATGCATACATGCCCATGTACATACATACATACATAAGTACATACATACATAAGTACATACAAACATAAGTACATACGTACACTTAGTCGCTTGATCAAAACCTCTTACAATTCGATTATCCCCCTTTTCTATAACAAAAAAAAAAAAAATTATGCCAAAATAATCAAACTATCGTAATGACTTAAATGGAAATAAGAAAAAAGTTTATTTTAAAGTGTAGTCAGTCGGGTACATACAAATGGAAAAATGCATAAACTGGAAAAAGTACAAACGATTAATTACAAATACTTATATTAATAAATATGTATATTCAATGAATGATAACTTAATGGATGATTTATATTCAACGAAGTTATTAGCATCAACGTGTACTGGCAAAATAATTACAGCCCTGTGTATATATACATATATATATATAATTATATAAAACATATAAATATATACAAGTACAAAATATACATATAAACTTGCACTTTTTGTACACGCATAAAATTGAACAAATTATGTATGCAGCAGCGCAGCGTGACAGAGCTCTTATATGCAAATATCAAATGTATGTTTATTACAGATCATTTTTTTTTTTTTTTTTTTGGATGAAAAAAATATACTTTGTATTTGTACATGTACACAAAAAAAAAAAAGAAACTACATACAAACTTTTATTCATAGGCGGAATTATTTTTTTTTTACTGTTCATATAAACATACATACATACATACGTATATACGTATATATATGTAAATATGCATACATACATACATACATACGTACGTATATATATGTAAATATGCATATACATATTTTATATTATTTGTATAACTGCGCATAAATTAAGCAAAAAAAAAAAAAAAAAAGAAAACTGCTAACAATAAACGAATGCTAATTAGTATAAGTCAGAAAAATGGGCCAGGGAAACTTCTTAAACTTTGAAAATATATTTTTATCATTTTGGTAAACGTTTATGAATGAAATGCATATCTTTAATTTGAAAGGTTTTTCATTCATTCGTACTTTTATTTTTTTTCCTTGTTTTATTTTTTTTTTCCAAAACATGTTGGCTTTACACATAGCAATGCATATACTACTAAAAGTGTAACACCATATTCATTTTACTGATACACTGATAAAGCAATGTATGAGAACATGTGTATTCAGTAAAATTGCATAAAAGGAAATAAAAACAACTATTTAGCTAACGAACGAACGGTCGAACTTCCATTGTATGTGTTCTTCTTCCCCACCTTTTCAATTTACGTATAGATGTATGAGCGCCTCGTAAAAAACAAACGTTGGAGCAGCATCACTTCTCCGTCATAAGAGCGATTATTTTGCTTCCTATCTAACAGTAATACCGTGTGCACGTGCTTATATACATATATATATATATATATATGCACATAAACATTTATGCATGTATTACAAATGAACAAGAAATGTACGCACGTAAAAGGGGAAGGCTCTTACGCTTGCATTCACGCCACCCACAAATTTATTATCACAAGAGGAGCGATAATTTTGCACATAGAGTATGGCATCTCCTTTTACTTTTTAAAAGTGCATTACATCCTTTTTCCCAAATTTATTTTTTTTTATTTTTCCCATTTCGTATTTCATTTTTGGTACAAACTTGTGCCATATGTGTATAGGAATTCCAGTATTATATTAAAAATTATGGAAAAGAAATTTACACATATAAATATATATACATACGTATATATAATTATATATGTGTATATTATTACGGCCTACGCGTTTCGTTCTTCCGTTCTGCGTAAAAAACATTCTGTTAAAAAAAAGCTTTAAAAAGGGCACACACATGCATATGTATATATATACAGGAAAAGATGGAGAAAATTTCACAATAAGCATAAAAATAATGCACACATATATATCATACATAGCTGAATAGTAAAAATTTAACTTTCATATTCTATACACAGCTATATATTTTCCAATCCTATATATCATTTAAACCCACTACTCCTATTTGAGTATCTGTATTGTTAAAAATGAAGTAGCTTTTTTCTATATTGCGAAAAAGCTCACGAAGGAACATGCACTGTTAAGGTAGGCATATGTACGTATATGTGCTACAATTATATATATATATGTATGTACACACATATATATATGCTTGTTATATACAAACAAATATATATTCTTGTTATGTACAAACACACATATATGCTTGTTATGTACAAACAAATATATATGCTTGTTATGTACAAACACACATATATGCTTGTTATGTACAAACACACATATATGCTTGTTATGTACAAACACATATATATGCTTGTTATACACATATCCACTACATTCCTTCATACAGTAAGGCACCTACATTCCACAAATGACGAAACACATAGACCCCTAGTACCCATCAAACCTTTTCCATATTGTACACTTTCTTGTTAATATACCTTGCAAAATTGTTAATAGCGTTTTCACCTTTTGTCGTTAATCTTCTTCCTTTTTTTTTGGGGTTTTGTTCTACATATCCTAAGCTTTCTAACTGCTGTAAAATAGATCTTAAAATTTTACCACCAGCTAAACTAGTATGATTAGGTGCTACTCCTCTTCGTTGCTTGTAGCTAAATTGTCTTCTTAAAAAACCTACACCAATATCTGGATGTAAATATAGTCTCCTTAAAATACTTGATGCTTTAATATAATACCAATCTTCATTTAAAGGGGCCAGTTTTCTACCTTTCCCTGTTTTTACAAAATTACACCATTTTGGAAAGATTATTTTGTTATGCAGCTTTAAGTAGTTTGCATACGAATTAATAAACAATTCTGCATCTACATCCTTTATGCAATTGTTTGTCCTTGCAAAGGGCACTGGTTCCAGTAACCTTTTGTTAATCGTCGCTATTTCTTCTGTGAATTCTTCAGCCTAAAGAAAATGAACATTCAAATAAATATATCACTGGCCATAGACGAACACATACTACTACGTGAACATATACAACGTTAAAATGCATTTTTACGTACGTGAACACACGTACACAGATACATACATACATGCATAGATACATACATACATGCATAGATACATACATACATGCATAGATACATACATACATAGATACATACATACATGCATAGATACATACATACATACATAGATAGATACATACATAGATACATACATACATAGATACATACATACATAGATACATACATACATGCATAGATACATACATACATGCATAGATACATACATACATGCATAGATACATACATACATACATAGATAGATACATACATAGATACATACATACATAGATACATACATACATAGATACATACATACATGCATAGATACATACATACATGCATAGATACATACATACATAGATACATACATACATAGATACATACATACATGCATAGATACATATAATGAAATATGTACAACTACAATACGTACATTCGGGTAAGCATAATATTTTATATTTTTTTTTTCTCATTTTTCATTTGTAACATTACCATCTTTTTCTTAATCTATATCTCTTCAGTGAGTAAATAAAAAAGAATGCTAGTGTCAACTAGGGTTTCATAAATAATCCTTAATAATTTTATTACAAGAAAGAAACGATTCTTTAATATTACAGTTAACGCTCTCTTTAAAATAAAATATAAATTTTGTTTATTCCCTATTTTTTCAGAAAAATAAAAAATTCATTTTAAACTTTATTTTTTATATTTATATTAAAAATAAAAAAAAAAAAATTTATTTTTTCTTAGAAACTTATTGGCCATTTTTAATTATGGTAGTGGAATAGTGGGGGGGGGTAGCAAAAAGAAAAAAAAAAAAAAAAAAAAAAACTGGGGGATTGGTAAATATTTCTCCTTAAAAATTGCTAAAATGTATAACTATGCATATATTGAAATATAGCACGCATAAATACGCAGTATTATTTATATAATTATATGTGTATTCATGTATGTATGTTTATATGCGTATTTGTATGTATGTACGTATTTATAAGCTACGCGAGTTTGCAGCATGTGCATATACAAACTTATGACCCTATACCAGTGATTATTGCACGCAATACGTGTTACTATAAAGTAAATGATCATCGCCTAATTTGTGAAGCCCATATTTTGCTGTTTCGGGATAGTGTTAGCAGTTCATATAAAATAATTTTTTATATGAAAATAAGCTCTACGTTTATGGTAGTTATTTATAAATTTATTATTTTTTTTTTTTTTTTGCTTGTTTATTTATTTTATTTTATTATTTTATATTTTTTTTTTTTTTTTCTGTACTATTTAGGCTACATACTTTTTTATCTGGAGAAGGTAATGTTTTTTCTCCTATTTAAAAAAAAGGAGTCAAGTAAAAATAAAAGGAATATATTTCAACCCCCCTTACAACTCCTTATATATTATTATATGAGTAAAATATATCATCATTTTTCAAACAAAGCCATATTTTATATTTTCGTTTTAAAAAATTTGTGTACTGCATTATTTTTTATTTCATTTATTAAAATTAATTATATATACTATTTTAAGAATAAAAATGAACAACTTTTTTTTTTTTTTTAATTTTAATAATGTTGTATTTATTAGTATGATATAAGATTATTATGTATACAATCATGTGTTGTATGTATATATGCTTATGTGTGAAGGTTACTAGAAGGTTCAATTATTTTTTTTATAGAAATACGTAAATGGGGCATTTCCACATTGATTCATGTGCATATAAACATATATATATCCATACAACATGTATTTATAGTTTTTTATTTTCAAAGTAACAGTGGTAACAGTATCACTATGTCGCCATCACGTTGAAGGTAGAGAATACTTCCACATTTCAATGCGCAAATATTTTATCCTACATCAATACGTACATACAAATGCTTATATATATAATTTGTTATGTAATTCTGTGTGTGCAAATTTACGCGCGTTAAGATAAATTCACTTTTGCCTGAACAAGTCAGAAAAAAAGAAATACAAGAAATTGATTTTATAGCAATTTTATCAGTACAACTTTTTAAGAGCAGGTGAAAATGTGCTCATTAAAATGGCGAAGGCTCCATTCAAAACTTATGTCCATTTAGGTTTCCATTCCAGAAAGTAAAACGCAAAAAATATAAAGTAAAATGAAGTAAATTTTAGTAAAATAAAGTATATTATAGTAAAATGAAGTAAATTTTAGTAAAATAAAGTATATTATAGTAAAATGAAGTAAATTGTAGTAAAATAAAGTATATTATAGTAAAATGAAGTAAATTGTAGTAAAATAAAGTATATTATAGTAAAATGAAGTAAATTGTAGTAAAATAAAGTAAATTATAGTAAAATAAAGTAAATTATAGTAAAATAAAATAAAATGAGAATACTGATGGAAATATTTTGCATGACCTTTCCGCATGAATGTACATAAAAAAAGGTTAACGTGTAAATGTTTCATTTGCTCCATTGGTAAGGCAAAAATGTTCGTTCTTAATAATTCCGTCAGTATGTACATATATATATATATATATATATATATATATATATATATATATGTATATATATGTATGTATGTGTTACACGCAAATGATGTGTATGACTTTTAAGACGGCAAAATGGAAAATACAATTTTAAAAGAATAACTTAGCTGCTGCAAGTCTCTCATTTGATTTATATAAGAGCATAAATTAAATGGACACCATTTTAACACTCAAAATATGATTTAATGGAACAAAATAAATAATTAAAAATATAAAACAAAATTGCTTGACTGATTTGCAACCCTTGCTTTGTTTTTCACCATATAAAATCTAAACGAGCTTTAATATTAAAGCATATAATACCGTATACGTGCTTTTCATAAAAATTTTAAAATTAAGTCAAAGAGATAAATGACTAAAGTTAGGAATCAGTTGAGTTAAATGCACATATATTGACACACGTATACATTTATGTATTTAGTAAAGAGGGGATTAATTTATGCATTCGAAAAACTGCGTAAGGATAAACATGTGTGTAAATGCCAGTGCATAAATCCGTACGTGTATGTCCGTGAGAGTGTTATACATGTATGTACACCTATTCGCACATTTTTTTTTCATGTTATGCTTATTTTTTGCGTGAATATATATTATATAAATCATATATGCGACATAAGTTTTTATATTACATCATTCTTAAGTTACAAAAAGGTCATTGCACAAAAGGCCCATATATATTCACTCATAAATATATACATACATAAATATATACATACATAAATATATACATACATAAATATATACATACATAAATATATACATACATAAATATATACATACATAAATATATACATAAATAAATATATACATACATAAATAAAAATATATATAAATACATATGATCATGTTAAAAAAAAAAAAAAAAAAAGCACATACACATATACACATATATACCCACACACATACACATATTCATACCAATACGCATATGGGAAAATGCACGGATCGGGAGCATTGTGCGCGTTTGTACATATATATATATATATATATATATATATATGTATACACTTAAGTGTGTACATGGGTGAGCACCTATGTATGTACGTGTTTAAGTACCAACGTATGTACATGTGCATGCATATATGTACGCATTATACACATATATGTTCACGTGCAGGGGCGCGATTTACTCGTATCCCTCGTCCTCACCCTCCCCTTCATTTGTCTCAATGCCCACCTCCTCATAGTCTTTTTCTAAAGCTGCTAAGTCTTCTCTTGCTTCGCTAAATTCCCCTTCTTCCATACCTTCTCCTACATACCAATGAACGAAAGCTCTTTTGGCATACATTAAATCAAATTTTTGGTCCATTCGAGAAAATACCTCAGCAATAGCAGTGGAGTTACTAATCATACAAACAGCTCTCATAACTTTTGCTAAATCTCCTCCTGGAACAACAGTAGGAGGTTGATAGTTAATTCCACATTTGAATCCAGTAGGGCACCAATCAACAAATTGAATTGATCTTTTCGTTTTTATAGTAGCAACAGCTGCATTGACATCTTTTGGTACAACATCGCCTCTATACATTAAACAGCAAGCCATGTATTTTCCATGACGAGGATCGCATTTAGCCATCATAGAAGCAGGTTCGAATGCAGAATTCGTAATTTCTGATACGGACAATTGTTCATGATAAGCTTTTTCTGCACTAATAATAGGAGCATATGAGGACAACATAAAATGAATACGTGGGTATGGGACTAAATTGGTTTGAAATTCGGTAACATCGACATTTAAAGCACCATCAAATCGTAGAGAAGCTGTTAAAGAGGATATAACTTGAGCAATTAATCTATTTAAATTTGTATATGTAGGTCTTTCAATATCTAGATTTTTTTTGCATATATCATAGATGGCTTCATTATCTAACATAATAGCTACATCTGTGTGTTCTAATAAAGAATGCGTTGATAAAACAGAATTGTAAGGTTCTACTACAGCTGTTGATACTTGAGGTGATGGCCATGAACAGAAATTTAATTTTGATTTTTTTCCATAGTCAATAGCTAATCTTTCTAATAATAAGCAACCAAGACCACTTCCTGTTCCACCTCCTACTGCATTAAACATTAAAAATCCTTGTAATCCTGTACAATTATCTGCTAGCTTTCTTACTCTATCCAAACATATATCAACTATTTCTTTACCAATAGTATAATGTCCTCTAGCAAAATTATTTGCTGCATCTTCCTTTCCTGATATTAACTGTTCGGGATGAAAAAGTTGGCGGTACGTTCCTGTCCTTACTTCGTCAACCACGGTGGGTTCTAAGTCAACAAACACGCATCTCGGAACCTGTCAGAAGAGTCCAACATAGATGTGCGTGCATGCGATTGAGCGACAGCGATGGCAATTTTGACACATTTTTGAGGAAGTTTTACGACAATTTTGAGGCAATTTTTATGCAGTTTTACGGAATATTTTACTACACTTTTACAACATTTATTATGGCACATAAGGTTAACTAACGAGCACTCCTCTGAACGTACTCACGTGCAGTATTACACTAGAAGTGCAATCAAGAATGAGCAGTTATGCATAGATGTAAAGGATCTGAATGCTATTCATACACAATACACAGATATGCATACTACTCATATAGAACATGGTATATGCAGAATTAGAATTTGTATTATTACATGCTTTCCTGCTCCAGTTTCTGAGAAGAATGTGTTGAACGCATCGTCTCCCCCGGCTACCACTTGATCACTGGGCATTTGACCGTCGGGTTGAATTCCATGCTCCAAGCAAAACAGCTCCCTGTGGGGTTACAAAAAATTTGCACATGGGCATGTGCGTATGGGTGTAATGTATGTACGGATATACACCCGTATATATGTACGTTTGCAAATGTATTCATTCATTTATGCACTCACTCATCCACTAATTTATGCACGACTTTTTCGTGTTCCCTTACCAGCAAGCATTTCCAATTTGAATTCCTGCCTGACCTACATGTATACTAATGACCTCTCTCATTGTCAAAAATTTTTAACTGAGTTGATGTGGAAAAATGGGAAAATAAAATATCTATTTTGTATATAAATAATGCATGATAACCTTGTGGGCTCAAATAAAAAGAAGCCAGCACAAGGGAGAACTAATAAAAATAAATAAGTATTTCACAAAAGGTATACAAATAAAGAGCTGTTATGCGTAGAGCCTACTTGTGTGTATCCATTCATGAATCTGCTTATATATTTATGTATATTTATACATGTACGTATACGGATATGTGTACATTTACATATACATGTATCTATACATACATGCATGGAAACCCTACATACACATATTTTTTTTTTATTATTAGTTCCATTACCTTTTTAATATAACTAATAAAACTGTGTGTGATGTATGGATAAGTGAATGGGTAAAAAAAAAAAAATTATGTAAACTTTTCTATTTATGTTTGCTTTCCTTCTCAAGGCTATATTTTATATACTTGCTTAATGTAATGTGTGTTCTTATTTTCTCTTTTGTAAAAACTGAAAATCATTTAAAATATATATAAATGGCTAAATAACTAATTGACTAAATGACTTATTGTTTTTTTTTTTTTTTTTTAGTATTTCTTTCTCTCTTTTTTTTTTTTTTTTTTTTTTTTAATTTAGTAAAAATAAAGTACCGCATGTAAAAAAAAAAAAATATATATCGCTGTAAAATGAAAAATAAAATATAATAATAAAGTATAATAAACTACATTACACATAAATAGTTAAGTTTCTAATTTGGTAAAAAAAGTTAATAGCTGAGTATTGCTCCAAAATAAAACATAGACAGATGCACATCTAAACAAATAGCTTCAAATCCATCCCTTAAACTGTATTGCGTTTATATATATTTTAATATGTATACATGAACACATTACATTATTTATCATATTGGTACATTAAAAAAAAAAAAAAAAAATGCTAAAAATGTGGCATCAAATAGGTAGCTAATTGTGCAAAAATTAACATATCACTCTTACCTCTTATAATAATTTTTTTTTTTTTTTTTCTACCTTACTTTAATTACAAAGAGACAAATAAATAGAGTATGATGCTATGTTAGAAATATATATATTTCTCATTCCTTGCACATTTTAAATTACTAAAGACAATTGTAGTGTATGGGAGAATGGTTTCTAGGATATGTGCATACACTGCGCTTGCCTTTATGTTTTATTCATTAGTAATTGGTGAGTAATTACTGACCAATGATTTTATAAATGCTTAAAAAACAAAAAAAAAATTGTGGGAAAGAGATTGGGAATAGAAGTGGGAATAGGAGTGGGAATAGGAGTGGGAATAGGAGTGGGAATAGGAGTGGGAATAGAAGTGGGAATAGGAGTGGGAATAGAAGTGGGAATAGAAGTAGGAATAGAAGTGGGAATAGAAGTACGAATAGAAGTGGGAATAGAAGTAGGAAAAGGAATGGGAAAAAGAGTGGGAAAAGGAATGGGATAGAGAACTGGAAAGAGCAGCAAAGAGAGTAATAAAGATAGCAATACAGAGAGCAATAAAGAGAGCTAGAGAGCAAGAAAGAGAACGGAAAAGAAAATAAAACTACAATAAAAAAAGCTACGATATTAAGGAAGATGCAGCAAAAAAGTTAAACATTGCTCAGAAAACTAATTCTTCTGTATTTATAAATGAGCAAATTATTTTGTGTAATTTTTAATTTTTTTTTTTTTTTTTTTTTTTACATTTATTTGTATATCTTTATAAAATGCATAAAATATATGTACACATAGCACTAGTACTTTTTTTTTTTTTTTTTTTTTTTTTCAGCTCGTTTTTGCAAAATGTTTTTTTATTCCTTTTAAAAAAGTGTAAACTTGATTGCACAATATACAATTAAGGACTTACTACATCATACGCTTCATCACACACATATATATATATATGAGCAAAACCTTTTAATTGCCGAATTTCATTTTTGTGTAATTCCATGAACCCCCTAATGCCATTTTTTAAAAAACAAACAGGGAAATGTTTACTATACCGTAGATGAAGCTACGCCTTTTACATGGCGCACACATGTGTGTGCATATTTTGTTTACATATATATGTACATATACAAGTGCATACGTGTATGTCTACATATATATATATATGTATGTGTTTTCATATGCGTCTTTTTATATATAGGCACAGGTAAACGAATGTTCCAACTGCCTTTTTTTCTTTCACGTCTGTAATATTATCTATTAGATGCGCGCTCTGTGTAAATGTTATAAGCAAAGGAACACTGGCTTTTTCTAAAATTCTATCAAATTGTTACCTAAAATGGCAAAATACAAATAAAATACTGCTTCTATTTAAAAAGAAATTACTAGTATATCGATATTAGAAAAAGATTTTTTTTTTTTTTTTTTTATTAACGGAACATGCTCCTTCACACCTTTTGCATAACACAAAAGTGTACCATATTTGTAAAGCTGAAAACGAAAAGAAAAGAAAAGAAAAGAATACATATTTAGAGTAATAAAATGGATGCTCTTTAGTAGTATGTAAAACAACTATAGGCAAGCAGATCCACAAAATAATATGAAAACTTCAATTACAATTAGACTATCCAAAATCTCAAAAGCCATAATAATGCTTCAAAAATAAATGTAGAGAATACATTTTCAGTGTTATAACAATAAGAAATATATCATTTTATTTTTTTTTTTTTTTTTTTCCATTACACCCCCGTATTTTAAAAATCATCATCAATTAATATACGAATGCATAGTATTAATAAAATATGTGCACATAATAGAATACAATGTAAAAGTTAGTACTGTTTTCCACCTAAAGATGCTGCTTAAACAACACGTACAATCAGAAAACTCATAAGATAAATTGCTCTGCTAATGGGAAAAGACATAAAAAGGAATTTTTTTTTTTCTTTTTATTTCATTATTTTTATTTTATATTTTTTCCTTAATATTTTTTCCTTTATCTATTTTATTTCCCTTTTTTTGTTTTATTTTTTTCTTCCATTTTTAGCCATTTTATTAAATACAAACACCCAGGTTTATACATAAGCATATATAAACTATTCGGTCTTTTATTCCATATTACAATATTTATGTATACTATAAAAGTAAAAATATATCATGTAACTTTTTTAACAAATATCCTAGAATATTTCTACTAATTTTTTACTTGTTTATCTGTTTGTATGGAAACAAAAAAAAAATATATAAAAATAAAAATATATACAAAAGAAATGAAAAAGAAAGGGTATATAAATGACTAAACAAATTTTTGCTCCTATAAACAAAATAACTGAGAAACAAATTGAAATAAGTAAATAATATAGTACTAATTTTTAGTGATCCACTGAAAGGTTTGTATTCTCATTTGTTTATGCCTTTTCAACTGTTCTTTTTTCTGCCTGACTTGTGCATGTTGCTCATTTATTTGTCATATTACACACACACACACATACACATTTGTTCATATATATGTAGCTACAAGTATGGGCATATTTTAGAACGTTCAAACTACCCTCTGAATTTACCTTACTCTGTAACTTCAAAAAAATATGTAAACATTCAACAACTCTGATAAATATATAATAAAATGATCTTTCTCGTTGAAAAGAAAATTTCAAAAATAGGTTTTAGAAAAACATTCTAGAATTTATTGTCACTGCTTGAAAAAGATTGTTCCAAAATGGCTAGTAAAAAAAAAATATATATATAATATATACATATATATACATATATATAAAATATATACATATATATACATATATATATATATGTGCATGGAGCATTTTTCCTGACGATGCAAGAAATAAATTCCAAAAACTGTAATAAAAATTATAACCGTGCAATTAAGAAATGGAGAAAAGCAGCGATTGTTGAGAATGTATCATTTAAAAATAAATATAGAAAAATTGATAAACAAAAAGGAAAGCTATTTTTTCTTTATTTATTCTTCCATTTTTACTTTTTTTTTTTTTCCCTCATCATTTTAGAACAGTAATTAAGGTCTTATACAGGCTTGCAAAATGGGTTAGTCAAATGAGGTAGTAACAGAATAGACACCAAACTTGCGCTTTTGCTGAATGATGTTTCTGTGCTCACCCAATTGCTCGCGTATAAGTACAGGTAACTACGTGCCTATACTATATATATATATATATATATATATATATATATATATATATATATATATATATATATGTGTGTATACATAGCTATGAGTGTATGCTTGTGACTTCTCCTTTCTTTTAACTGTTTGAACGAACCCAAAAAAGACTATTATTCCATTTCAATATCGCATATCATATTTTGCAAATTATATGAAAAGAGCTCCTTAATATTGGAATATATGTAATGAAAAATATTCTCAAAAAGTTTTTTATTATTTAACATTTTTTCACAAACATCTCCCTTTTTTAAGCCATAAAATTGAACTCGTTTTAGTATCTTTTCCTCTGAACTCTTAATAAATGAATTTTTTTTTTTTTTTTTTCCTTTTTTATATACATATACATGTACATTAACATACATATAATCGTATATATATGTATATATGTATGTATGTTTGTATGTATATATGTATGTATGTTTGTATGTATATATGTATGTATGTTTGTATGTATATATGTATGTATGTTTGTATGTATATATGTATGTATGTTTGTATGTATATATGTATGTATGTTTGTATGTATATATGTATGTATGTATGTACGTATATGTGTACATATTTATATACTCCATTCCACGAGGAATTCCTATATTATTAAAAACCGTACATTGAAGTATTATGACTTAAGTTTTATTTATTACCTCTATAATTTATTGCAAATAATTTATTCATACCACCATATATAAAACTTGATGCGCGTCTTTTTTCAGATCATAAAATTTTTTAACTTGCAATAGTTGAAAAATTTTTTAAAAATTAAAAAAAAATTTTTTTTTTTTTTTGCATTTTGCATTAAATTAATATGCTCTACTGTTGCTCACTTGTGTCAAGAAAAAGAAAAAACATTTTTGTTTCATATCGGAACAATGCTCTTATATTATTCACAATTGGTACGTCAACCTTTTTTTTTTTCTTTTTTTTTTTTTTTATTTATACAAATTGTTTTTTTTAATTCAATATTTTTGTGCATTTTTATTTTTGCCATAATTCTGTATTTCCTTTTTTTTTTTCATTTTTAAAAACTTTTCAAGCCTTCGCAAAAAAAAAGAAAAAAATGTAGTTAACCCCATCGACGTGCATACTTGAATATGCACATACAGTGATGTATGTGTACGCATATGTAACTTCCATTGTGTATGTGTTTATGTACGTACGTATAAATGTATGATTGCCTTTTTCTATAAACCTGATTAATGCAATGGTCAAGCTTTTACAGAAAACAGGCACACATGCGCTCACATATATGTATATATATATATATATATATATTATATATATATATTATATATATAATATATAATATATAAATATATAATATAATAATATATAATATATAATATATGATATATAATATATACATGTGTATGCTTGTCTGTGTGTATAACGCATGTACAATGTACGTATACGTCGTTCGCATTTGTTTAGTATATACAAATAAAATAATATTAAGAATTTTTTTTTTATAATTTTTCCTCTTTCGGAGCTGTCCTTATTTTTTATTTTTATTTATTTTTATTTATTTTTATTTATTTTTTTTTTTTTATATTATGCAGTACGTCATGGAATCAATACAGTATTTTTTCGTAATGCATACATAAAAAAAAAAAAAAAAAAAAAAATTTCTTCTAAAAAAAAAAAAAAGATCTAAAAATAAAAACCTCACATAATACATTATGAACACTAATTCATATCGTACATATCTTTTTTTTTTTTTTTTTTTTCATTCGAAAAAACGTTAAACATCAATTGATACGCACATAAGGAAAAAAAAAAAAATTGCATTAGTGAGATTTATTACATACAAAGCGTAATATATATATGTACATATATATGTATATACATATATATATGTAAATATTTGTATGTATAGTGCGATTTAAAAAAAATTCATAAAATTGTGTATTTAAATTTCAATCTTTATTTTTATTTTTATTTTTCTTTCTATTTTTTTTTTTTTTTTTAATGTATCAGTGCTGTGCTAATATAAGTATGTTACATGTATATTTTTAATTGTACTACAGAAAAAAAAAAAAAAAAAATAGAATGGTATATGGTCGACTTAAGTAACTGATGCCATACATATATTTTTTTACTTCATCAGTCAAAAGTAAAAGTATGTGTCATCTGTTAGCGTTGAGTGAGCAAGTAAATCGTTGCAATATTCTACATTTATATATATATATATATATATATATATATATATGCGTACCTACATTCGTACATATATGCATATATACATACACATACATACATACGTACGCACACGCGTTTATTTTAAATGTATGCATACTTATGCCTTATTTAAAAACAATAAATTAATTTTACTAGCTCCTTTACATTTACAAATATATTGTAGTAAACATCCTTAAAATAAAATTTTTCATTTATAAAGGCGCAACTGCATTATGAATTTTTTTTTTTTTTGAACAAACCCAAGTCAATAAATTATATACATAAACGTACATAAACGTACACAAACGTACACAAACGTATACAAACATACACAAACATACACAAACATACACAAACATACACAAACATACACAAACATACACAAACATACACAAACATACACAAACATACACAAACATACACAAACATACATAAACATACATAAACATGCATAAACATGCATAAACATGCATAAACACACACAAACATACATAAACGTATACAAACATACATATGTATATGTTTATGTATACATATGTGTATTTTTTTTTTCCTGTTATTAATATACAATTGTTACATTTTACATGTACATATATACATACGCTGCATATGTACGTACGCACGTACCTACATACATACACATGTATACGTATATGTGCATAGATGAAGAACATTCACTGGTATAAGACTGAAACGCAGTAATATAACTGAGCCATTAAATATACAAAAATTAAATTATTTTTTTTTTTATGTACTAAAAAATATACAAATAAAATATGATTTACCCAATTTTTGTAAAGGGCAGTATAATGTACATGTGTAATACACATATATAATTTTAAATGGTAAAAATAAATAAACGGATGAATAGATAACTAAATGAATGAATGAGTGGATAAATAAATGAACGAGTGAATAAAAGAAATTTAAATTAATTGAAACCAATTTGCGCTAAAATTTATTTCCAAGATTTAAAGTAGTACCATAAATTAAAAAAATATCAAGGTGTACGATAACGAATTTTCAGAAGGGAATGAGAAAAAAAGAAAAAAAAAGGAAGATAAAGATAAAGATAAAAGATAGAAAATAGAAGATAGAAGTTAAAGGATAAAAGATAAAAGATAAAAGGTAAAAGATAAAAGATAGAAACTAAATGATAAAAAATAAAAGATTGAAGCTAAAAGATAACAGATAGCATATAACAGATAACAGATAAGAGGTAAAAAATAAAAAGAGCTAAACTGCAATTATAAAATAAATCAAGTGAACGGGAAAAATAAAATCCAACCATCAGTGTACCTTAAGAGGAGCTAAAATAAAAGAACAAGTCAATATATATGTATATACATGTATACGTAATTATATATTTATGTATATGTATATATGTGCGTACGTATTAGTCGAAATAATGAAACACTCTTAAACAGTAGAATATTTTAAAAAAAAAAAAAAAAAAAAAAAAAAAAATCCTTTTTTGGAAAAAAGTGCAAAGCTTGATGATTTAAATATATGCTTCACTTAAAAAAAAAAAAAAAAAAAAAGGTATGAACTGTTCACACCAAAAAATAGCAAAACGTTAAAACGAAATAAAACGAAGTATAACAAAGTAAAACACTATAAAACAAAGCAATACAGAACAAAATGAAATGAAATTGGTTAGGAGAATTAACAGCTTTTTATTTTTACGTAGTTACGAATTGTAATTACAAAAAAAACAAAAAAAAAAAAAAAAAAAAAAAAAGTAAAAGTAGAAGTAGAAGTAGAAGTAGAAGTTACAACAAACAGTAAAAGCGACAATAAAGAGGTAAAAGAAAACACAGAAGAGCCCCTCCCCTTTTTTTTTTTTTTTTTAAATAATGAAAGACTGCAACAAGTACATATATTTACACGAGTGTAACAAACGTGATAACACATCCTCTTCTGTCAAAAGAAGAAAACACGTATGTCAAAGAAAAGGTGCACTGAGTATTGAAGAAGGAAACAACCTTTTTTTAAGAAATAGAGTTTTGGGATGCATGTATGATTACACAAAATTTAAAATTATAATGGACGATATGAAGAAAACATTATACACTCGTCCACAAAACAGTAATGTGATCATCAGTAACAACGACAAAGGAAGAAAAATGATGGATAAGGAAGAGTGTCTAAACAGAGCGCGTTTATTGAATATTTTAAAATGCTTTAATACATTGGAGAAGAATGTACCGGTGTATGAGTACGAGCATCTGTTGAAGTGCACTCTGTCCAAAAACGTTAGCAGTAATGTTAGCAGTAATATTGGCGGTAATATTGGCAGTAATATTGGCGGTAATATTGGCAGTAATATTGGCGGTAATATTGGCAGTAATATTGGCGGTAATATTGGCAGTAATATTGGAAGTAATGTTAGCTGTAATATTGGCAGTAATATTGGAAGTAACGTTAGCAGTAACGTTAGAAGTAACGTTAACAGTGATAATGATATATATGAGGGGGAATGTAAATTGAAAAATGCAAGTAGTGCTTTTGATAAAAAGCTAGATAAAGTTATAAGGCATTTCCTTCATAACAAAAATGAAATTCATTATGAAGTCAACCATAGAGATTATGAGGATAAAGTCAACCACAGCTACTTGTGTAGTAACAACTATCACAACATAGCACATCTCAAGTCAAACTCAAAGGGTTATATCAGTGATAGTAATATATATTTTTATAAAAAAAACAAATTTATAGATAAAGTATACGATAAGAAAAAAAAGAAAATTAAATTTACCCCTCTATGTTACGACATGCACAAAAGTAATGGAAGAAAGGGAGATGGTAGAAATGGTAATAGTAATAGCGGAAGTGGTAATAGTAAAAATGGTAATAGTAATAGCGGAAGTGGTCATAGTAATAGTGGAAATGGTAATAGTAATAGCGGAGGTGGTCATAGTAATAGTGGAAATGGTAATAGTAATAGCGGAGGTGGTCATAGTACAAATGAGTGTAACAAATTCTTACTCGTGACAAAAAAGGAGGAGGTAAAGAAAACTTCCTGTACAAAAAAGTATGCACCTTCCATACTCAGTGAGAATAATGCAAAATTGTTTTTATATAAAAAGAAAATGAATCAAATAAGTAAAATTTTATGCAATTTGAATTATTTCAATAAATTCAATAGTTGTGAACTGACAAGAGAAATTATTAAAAAGAAGAAAAAAAAAAAGAATAACTGTAATAATGATGATAGTAATAACTGTAATAATGATGATAGTAATAACTGTAATAATGATGATAGTAATAACTGTAATAATGATGATAGTAATAACTATAATAATGATGATAGTAATAACTATAATAATGATGATAGTAATGACTATAATAATGATGATAGTAATAACTATAATAATGATGATTGTAATGATAATTGTAATAATGGTGGTATTAATGATAACTGTAATAATTCAAAGGAGGGAAATGAGGAAGGTACTCCTCATCCCTACTGTGTAAACATTCATCCAGCAGGGAAAAGGAATAAAAAAAAAAATTCTAAATTTACAGAATTTTCTGTACAAGGTCAGACACTTGCACAAGGGGAAAAAAAACATGAACAAGGATATCCAAATGCAATGTTTGATATGCGTAATGACGTAATAACCGACAAGTGTAACTGTCTTGAAAGGGAGGAGGATACCACTTGTTCTAATAGGAATAGATCTAATTACTACTCTGACTGCATGCATGCAAAAAAAAAAAAAAAAAGCACTCCGAATATTAGCCATACAAACAGTACTGAAAATCATAGTGATGATGGTAATTTTACACAAAAGAAAATAAATCCGACGCAGATGATGAGGAAGAAGCTCAACTATAAGATGCACTTCAAGCTGCCCCTCCATGTTGATATAAAATATCTTTTGCAAAGGAAGAAAAAAAAAAAAAAAATAATAATAATAAAAAATGAACAAGGTAAGGAAGAAGGTAAGGAAGAAGTTAGTGAAGTGGTTGACGTGGATGCAGAGACCAAGGAACCATTCTTTCGTAAAGACAACAACAAGGTAGAGGAAATCAGTGTGTCCCATGCGAATAACAGAAATATACAGAAATATAGAAGCAACGATGACAAAAATAAAATAGATGATGTAATTATAACTACATGTAACAATTATGATAGAAATGTTAATGACTCTCAAGATGAGAGAGAAGTCTGTCAACACTATGATGTGAACAAGCTTGCTAATATTACTAATACATTACCAAATGCAACGAATGATGTTAAAAATGGTAATAACACATACAAAGGAATCGATATAATTAGTTTAAACAAAGTGAGTACTAATGATGTCCATCATCTAGTTAACGAAGGGGATGGCAGTAATGGCATAGCCACATGCACAAATGTCTCACATAATAAAAAAAAAAAAAAAAAAAAAAAAAAAAAATCCTTTGCATAAAGAGAGTAATAATGAAAAAATGTATGAGAGTTATAGAAACAAAGCAAAGGGAACCTTAGAAAGGAGTATAAAAAATGAAATGAACAAACATAGCGACACTTCGAACCGTGTACCCAAAAAGCATGGTTCCCATTTATGTGAAAGGGATAGCAATAGGAATAAATCACAGTTAAGAGATACATACAATTACACAGATGTTACGAATTTGAAAAATAATTTATGTGCTAATAGCGGTAGAGGAAATTCAAAGGTTAACAAAAAAAAAAAAAAAAAAAAAAAAAAAAATTTACTCGGATAAAGAAAGATTATGTACAGAAAATTCTAACGCTGTAAGCGGTTATAACGATTACGTAAATGACAATAACACTAGGGATAAAATAAACGTCAGTAATGATAGTAGTAATAATCATAGTAATAATAATCTTAGTAATAATAATCATAGTAATAATAATCATAGTAATAATAATCATAGTAATAATAATCATAGTAATAATAATCTTAGTAATAATAATCATAGTAATAATAATCATAGTAATAATAATCATAGTAATAATAATCATAGTAATAATAATCTTAGTAATAATAATCATAGTAATAATAATCTTAGTAATAATAATGATGATAATAATAATGATGATAATAATAATGATGACAATAATAGTAGAGCGAGTGCGGACTTAGCGAGCGCTCGTTCGAAGAGGACTCACATTTCACACGCAGCAGTAAATAGAAGTAGTCAGTGGGACATTTCATCTACACCAGCAGCTTATTTAACGTATGCACAGAACTTAAACAACGATATAAGAGAGGCTCTTCTTTCGGGTAATGGTAAACATGGTAACTCTGATGATAGATTACATATGAGCAGCATTAAAGATGATCCAGTAGGAAGTTATACTGATGGGCTAAGGGAACAAAGTAAGGATATCATGAACAAGATGAGAGTAGTAATTAGTCGAGAACGAAAAGCAGAAAAAGAAATAAACTCAGTGAAAAAAAAAAATTATAAGGAAGGAACACATATCAGCAATTACTATAACACAAATAACATCTCAAAAAAGAGCGAGCTTAATAACTTGTCTAATGCAAAATCATCCCTTTGCACTCAACAAAATGTAGAAGAAAATAAAGCATACACAAAGAATGACTGTAATGAAAAGAAGGACGCTTTTTTAAACATCCAAAATGGGAATGAACAGTATGTAGTGGGAAAAGGATGGAATAATGGTTCTTCCAGTGTAGGTAGTAGAAAAGGCAAAAAAGGCAAAAATGAGCGGATAAAAATGGACATAAGCAGAATCACTGGTAAAGGTATAAGTAAAGGTGTTCATGAAAGCTTAGGTGAAAACTTAACGGACAAAGGAAACATCCTCTCAAACTGCATAGAGAGAGATAAGACTACGAACATGAGCAGCATTGTTCGTTCTAACCAGTGGGGAATAAACAACTTAAAGAATGTAGATGAAGAAAAGTACTCTGTTGCAAGTTGTTCAATGAAACATAACACACATACATATTACACTCATGAGGAAAAGAAAATGTTTGTTGCATCTAAAGAGTCTCTTTCTGTTATTCGTGCCAAATCAGCTAGCTTAGAAAAACTGTCATCTTTGAAGGATGATAAAAATGATAATAATAATGATGATAGTAATAATCGTAATAATGATAATACAAATATGGTGAGGGATATGGACAACAAAGAGGAGAATAACATAAGCAGAAACAATCAAAACAATCAAAACAGCCAAAACAGCCAAAACAGCCAAAACAGCCAAAACAGCCAATGTAACGAAAAAAAAAAAAATAAAAAAAATAAAAATAAGAAAAATAAGAAAAAAGAAGATACCATCATATACTTCGATTACGGTCTTTCCAACTTCGTTGAAAAATTGTCAAATGATATGGGAACTAGTCAAAAGAGTAATGATAATGGAGATAATGCAAATGGTGAGATGTGCAATAATGAAAATGGTAATGTTGTATATGAAAAAGATAATAGCAATGTAAAAAAGGGGAACGGTCCCTCTAATGCCGAATCAAGTGTTGATACATCAAACAAGATAACAAATGATAGTGTTAAAAATTTGAAAGAAATGAAAATTGTAAATATTAGTTACCAGGAGGGTACAATGAAGAGGAACACGGACAAGATTAGTCCCCATAGCCGTACATATGAACTATACGGAAAACAGAAGAGCACAGATATTAAAATTGGGAAGGCAAAGTTTATAACGAACCAAACAGATGTTAATCTAGAAAATAAAGAAAATGTAGAATTGTTAACGGAAGGAAAAAGAAGGAAAAACTGCAGTCACACGAACAAAATGAATAGCATATGTACAAATGATCAACTTACTGTAAACAATTCTTTTAAATATTATGAACCTAATGATCATTTAGATAAAGAAAAGTGTGACGAATACTTAGTCGCTAATAAGTGTGTGCTACCTAAACATAGATCTGCAAAAATGTATTCTAGAAAGTATTGTTGCGTGAGTGAAATAAATCCTAGTGTTAATAAAACAAATTTGGTACAGGAAGCAGCATACAGTGATCATCATATCGGAATGACTAGTATAGATAAAGTGCACGACTTAAAGAAGAATAATGAGAAGAAAGCGTCTTCAAATGTTATAGATAAAGTAGTTGCAGTTAATGGTTATGCCACTATGCATAATTTGGATGGGAACAGCATGGAGGAATGTAGAAGCAGCAGAAGGGGTTGTAGTACCGTTGTTTGTAGAACTAAAGCACAAGAGGATAAAGCGGAGATTCACAATACTAGCGAAATGTTTGACACACCCACGAACAACATGAATAGTTTAAAGAATCAAAATTACTTGAATAATATGTTTCATATGAATAAATTACAGGGAAAGTATACAAAGAACAGAAGGAAAGAACGTAACTGGCGTTATGAAAATTTTGAGTTCTTTAATTATACTCATTACTATAACATGCAGCAGTTAATGAACAGTGATGGTAAGTACACATACAATAATGATCATTTTATTAATATGATAAAATGCAATTATGATAATAATATGTTTTGTATAAATTATGCAAACTACCTTAACAATTTATATTACATGCATAATAGGAAAAATAAGTATTATATAGATATAGAAAAGGATATACATTATGACAGTAGGATGATGATGATGATGGGGGTTTATATTCCACCAAATAGTAACTACTTAACACCCAATAACATGCATGGAAAACATAAGAACATAAGAAATGATGTTACTGCTTTGAGTGCGAGTGGTTGCACGGATGCACATGCTTCAGGAAATGCAGAAAGTTGTGCTAAGGGTAATTACAAAAATCAAGTTAACATAAATGCGGTTAACACGAATGTGGAACGTACTAATGACGACGATGAGGATAGTGCTTTTAGGACTATCCCCCACAGTAACAACTTTTTTCATAATGACGATTCCCCGAACTCTCATTATAACAATCATATAAATGTTTACAATAGTTATGGCCACAATAACTGCAGTAACTTCGATAACTGCAGCAACTTCGATAACTGCAGCAACTTCGAGAACTGCAGCAACTTCGAGAACTGCAGCAACTTCGAGAACTGCAACAACTTCGATAACTGCAGCAACTTCTATAACTGTAGTTACTACCATAGGAACGACGTGAGTGAGGAATACCCAGGTGTGCACAACAGCAGGTTTATAAATGAAGAAGAAAAAGATGTAGTAGGACTTGACATAAGAGGAATAAAATATCATTTGGATAGCTTTCCCAAGTATGCAGAAAATTATAAGAAGTATATGAACACGAACCCAAGGAAGTATCCAAATGAGCACATGATGAATTACAATTATTTCCGTAATAAAAGAAAAAATATTGGAAATAATGAACAGGACAATATATATCATAACGTTGGAGTCTATAATTCCATGAGCAATGGTAACAAGGTGTGTATTCTCAAAAATAAAAAAAGTACTCAAGAAGTGTATGATGAACTGAGTAATTACTACGGAAGGGAAGTTAACCATTACACTAGCAACTGGAATAACAGCGGCAGAAACAGATGGAGCAACAACTGGAGCAAGCACAGCTGTTATAGTAGAGATGACGTGAGTAGAGATAATTGTTTTTATAATCACAACGTGTATAGAAGGAATTATAATGATACAGGGTATAACCACAGTGCCACTGGGTATAACTACAGTTACAATGGGAGTAACTACAATTACAATGGGAGTAACTACAATTACAATGGGAGTAACTACAATTACAATGGGAGTAACTACAATTACAATGGGAGTAACTACAATTACAATGGGAATAATTATAATAATGTTAATATGTACAGCACAAACTGGATGCACACTAACAGCAGTCATGATAAGAAGGATCATATATATTTTTTCCATCCGAAAAAATTTCACATGAATAACAAAAAAAAAGTACACTCAAACTATGGGCTTAGTAACCATCCTTTTAATTACAATGATAGGAAGCAAAACAACTTTTTTTTAAAAAAAAAAAATAAACTACCCCTTCTCGATGAATCATATATGAAGAATACCATGGCAAATTTTCATAATTGGAACGTATATCTTAACAGTAACAATAATACGTTCAACACATTTTACAATATGAATAAGGAAAGAAATGACAATAACACAAACACTTATAATATTATGTATTCCTCTACGTATAACCAATTTTTAAATGATTATGCTCTTTTGTACAACTGTTCGTATAATATGTACTACCACCCTTACGCTGTACCCCCTGCACCGATAGGAATAATGCACCCATATGGAAACACCAATGAATTGCCGTATTCCTTTAATGGATATATGGATTCAGGGAACAGCAGCATCTACTGTGTTGACAATGGAAATGGAAATGAAGAAGGTAGAAACAGTATTAGCGTTGTTAATAGAGGCAGTAACTGTAGTAGTGGTGGGCATGGTAGTAGTAACAGTCGTAGTAACAGTCATAGCGATGGAAATCATAAGAGGGATGAAGAACGGAGGGAACGTTTGACCCTTCCGGATTGCATAAATGATTCAAATAATAGTAGAAAAGAATACAGTCAAGATGCATATGCTTCGTTTGCAAATGATATTGAGAAGACTTCTTCGACCAATACATACAACAAAAGAAATAGCAGTTACAAGTATGTAGATAGAAATGTTGTAACGAAAAACAAAAGAGATATATGTGAACGGACAAACAGCGTGGATAGTGCAAAGAGTAGTATAAGAATACAAAGTACATATATGAAAAGCAAATCCTCAAGAGATATTGAAAAAGGAGCAAGTGAGAAAAGGTGTACCCACAGTGCAGCGTTAATAGGAAAAAATGGTAAAGACAAAATAAAAGATGATCACAGTGCTTATGATAAGTCGAAGGAGAGTCTTTACATAAAGGAATTGGACAACTTGGAAAAAAAAAAGAACAAGAAAAAAAAAAAAAAAAAAAAAAAAAAAAAAAAAAAAAAGGAGCAAGGAGGATAAGAAGCAGGATCAGCTGGAAAGTTCCACCATTGTAGGAATAAATGAAAAATACATTTCAAGTGAGGAAAACATTATGGGGAAGCAATGTAATAAATTATTTACAAGAAACACTAATGATAGTAATTTTTTATGGAAAAAGAAGTGCTACGGTACTAACTGTCATAATTCGGATCGTAGTGATGATGACGAGGTTATTGTATTTTCCCGTTCGCATAATGTAACAAAAGAATGTGTAAAAAGAATTACTTCTGATAATATAGAGCTTGTCAAAGGGGAAGGCCAAAATGAAAAGGGGGAAAATTTTCATTCAGAGGAGTTCCAGTATAGGAAAAAAATGGAGCTCCAGTTGAATAATAAAAATAAAAATAAAAATAGCAATAGTAATAGTAATAATAGTAATAAAAATAAAAATAGCAATAGTAATAGTAATAGTAATAGTAATAATAATAATAGTAATAAAAATAATAATAATAGTAATAAAAATAATAGTAATAGTAATAAAAATAATAGTAATAGTAATAAAAATAAAAGACACACTCGAAGCTGCTTAATGAAGACAGAAGAAGCCCTTCTGAGTGAGGATGAAAAAATGGAAAGCCGCTATATGAATGAAAAAAAAAGAAAAAACTATGTTTGTTTTAGAAAAAATAAAAAAAATTCTAATATGGAGTATAACTCGTTAGAACAAATGAACAGGCAATTCAGTTGTATCAGTTCAAGTCATTGTGGAAATTCCATTATGCATATAACATGCTTACCAGTACGTTTCCCCGTACTTTTAGCCACACCAAATAATGGAAGAAGCTCATCATTAAATATTTACAACAGGGGAAGAATAAACAGTTCCACCGACAACTGCAATAGGGGCAAGTGCATTATGGTAAATCAATGTACATCCAGCTTGAACCGCATTAATACTGATAGGAGAGGAGGTAATGGGGATGATGTGAAATATAGCAATAATAAGAGTGAAGACGCTAGTAGTAATCACGCCACTAGCAACTGCACCACTAGCAACTGCAGTTCTAAGTACAACTATTCCAATGATGCTTATGGCGAACGTAACGATGTTAGTACAAAATGGAGGGGAAGGAGCTTTCCTGTTAATGACTACAAAAAAAAAAAGGATATCATATTACTATTATACAAAACAGAAAACAAGCTAATTGATTTATTGAAAAGGGTAAAGCCATCTAAAGATATTAAGTTGACGAAACAAAGCATTTTTATATTTTTATCAAAGTTAATAAAACATTTATTTAAATGTGAAATTAATATTTGTACAGTCGGCTCAACTGCATATGGAGTAGACTCAAAAACTAGTGATCTCGACATTGTAATTCAGACCAATATGTACGATGCTAAATTTATTCTGCACAATATTTACAATTATATCAATGATGTCAAGAAGCGAAATGGTGGAAGTGGTACAACTAAGAGTGATAATGAACGAGCGAGTAGCCAGAAAAGAAAAGGCAGTCAAAGTGATAACTGTACAGAAGGTTTCGTTGAAGGCAGTAGCGGATGTAGTAGTTATGGTACCAATGGGTTCGAATTTTCCTTCTTCAATAACGTTGAACTGCAACTAGTAGATTCAGCAAGGGTTCCCATCTTAACCCTTAAGAAAAATAAAATTGTATGTGATGTATCCGTTAATACAAACAATTCTTTGAAGCATACGGAATTTTTTTTAAGTATATTGGAAAATTTTCCAAACTTAAAAAATGTAATGAGGATATTAAAATATTTATTGAAGGTTAGGAAACTACCATCTATGAAACAGGGTGGTCTACCGACCATTTTGTGGATGATGCTAGCTGTGCGTTATTGCAAAATTGGTAACAATGGAAACGGTGCAAACAGTGCGAACAATGAACAGAATAATGCTAATGTTTGTAATATTTGTCATACCGATTCTTCACCTAATACATTGCATGAACTCAGGAGTAATCATGATCCCTATTTCAAAAAAGCAAATGAACAAACAAATAGTATTATAAGTAACAACCAAAATGGGAATTTAAATAGAACAAATTTGTTGTTACAACATCCCAAAGACAACACTCTCCTTGAGAATGTCAACAAAGATGCTCTGTCCGAACGTGGCTCATCCATACGGGTTATCAAAAGAAATGATTCCATAAAAGGAAATACTCGTTTAAATGGAAATGCCTATACAAAAGGAACAAATTGCCTAAGTAAAAGCTGCGTAAGTAGCAGCTTCCAAAGTAATGGTTGTTCTGTACTCCCGTACACAAATCAAAATTTCAGTAATATTCATAGTAAACTGCCAATCAAATTTCTCCAAACCCACCACAATGAGGTCATCACAGCTACGGCTAATGCTACCACGAGTACTACCACTAGTTCTTCAACCAATAATAGTAATAATAGTAATAATGAAGCGGAACCAAGGGTGAACAACAAAATTAGTAACAATAACCCAAAGGATGGTAAAAAAAGAAATTCCCACATCACTCTCGAAGTTCCTAATTATAACCTGCACGATATTAATTATTTGAACAGTAACTTGGAGCAAAATTTATCAGAATGCATTAATTTAGAATGCCTAATTATCAGTCATCCAAATAATTACAATGGAGGAAAATTTACCCATAAATTAATTAATGAAGAAAGAACAAACAACAGCACTTGTTATGATAAATTGGCAGATCAGGTAGTACCCCTAAAGGATACAGACTCTGTAAAAACCTCGGAAAAATATATAACTCTCAAACAGAAAGGATTAGATTACTACTGTAAAGATAAGGGAAATACCCATCCTGGTAAATGCTGTAAACCGCATGCTGAAAAGGAATGCAGTAATGGTAACCATAGTGGAGGAGAATACGATGGAACCCTATGTGTTGAAGGAATAGGAAATAATGAGGATACATCTTGGGATCAGGTTAGAAGTTACGAACAGGCAATAAATTATGACGAATTACCCAACTCATTCGTACAAACACACAAACGAGGGAAAACTATTAAGCGGCATGTGAATGCGAATAAAACGTCTACATGTATGCGAAGCTCCTGCAGATCGAATTATAGTGAAGACAAATTAATTTATAGCGGTATGATAAACTGCCAAAAGGGAGAGGATTGTACTTTAAACCAGATCAACCGAGGTAATGTAGTAAATAATATTTCTATTAAAAGTAATTGCTATCATCATAGGAGATGTGGATGTAAGCGCAGTGATGATATAAATAGTAGTAGTACAGATAACTCGTCCATTTCTAACCGTACATATGTTATAAATCAGCGTTTATTAGAAGAGGCATATCGTTTTAATGATAATGAATTACATATGTGTGATAAAATCAAATGGAAGGGTAAAAACAAAAAGGACAGAGCAATGTTAAAAGAAGATAAAAACACTAGCTACAATGAATTTTTTAAAATGTCATACTATCTTGTGAATAAGGTATTTTCGAACAGTGAATACGATAAAGTAAGTGATCATAATATATCCTTCTTTCAAAACAATGTCGAATCAGATAACGAATATTTAAGTGTAGTCGGGGAAGATGCACATGATGAGAATCTTTCTGTTTACTTCTCGGAGCGATCCGATTGTTCTTTTGTTGAAGTAACCAGAACAAAAAAAAAAAAAAAAAAAAAAAAAAGAACAATAATAATACGAATGATAGTAAAACGAATGATAATAAAACGAATGATAGTAAAACGAATGATAATAAAACGAATGATAGTAAAACGAATGATAGTAAAACGAATGATAAAATGTATGATAAATTAAACGACAAAATGAATAGTAAAGTTAATGGCAAAATGAAAAACAAGATAAACATATTAAATGTAATGCATAAAAACAGTAAAATAATAGAGGCCAAGTGTCAAAACCTTATTAACCTTAAAAAGGGGAGGAGCACAAACGTTTTAAATCGAAAGAATAGGAACTATAATCCCCAAAATGATGTAAACATATTTTCCGATACAGAAGATTACAGAACCCCAGTTCTTCCAAATGAGGCGAATAAAAATGAACCGCATAAAAATAAAAAGATTCAAGTGAGTTATTGTAACTACCTTACTGGTGAAGACACAACAAGTATAAACGCAAATTATATGATGAACATATCTCCTATATTCTACTCTTTGATGATTTTTTTTAATGAATTAAACTCCAGGAAAAAATTAATGAAAACTATAAATTTAATTGATGAAGATAAATGCTATAAAAAGGATGCAAATGAAATAAATAAAAAAGTTTTATCTTCCATTTGTCATGGAGGGGTATGGGATGAACTCCTTACTCTTTATGATCCTATTTACAGTTACAATTATGATACATACATTAGTAGAACTAAGACGAGTTACCAAAAATTTTTTTGCCCCACTAAAGATACAAGTTCACTTGCTGTACATGCCGATCGAAATTTTAACATAAAAAAGAACAACAAGTGTAGTAGTGAAAACATGGCTTCTTTAAATCGAAATGATATTCACATGTACAAGAAAAAATTAATCGGAGATGACCTTTATAAAAAAAAAAGCTATATTAAATATGTAGATACGAAATGTACGAAGCGTATTAGTGCAGATGATGATTTTATTATTTTAAAAGATATAAAAGAAATGCAAAATGAAAAAATGTATATTTCGGACTCTACGCATAATTTTAGAAATAAAGAACCAAGTGATCATAGCATCAAGTATAAGGGAGAAAGGAACAAAGCTACACTTAACGTTCGTATGAGGAATAAAAAAACAGCGGAACATAAGATAAATGGAACAAACTTAAGTTCATCTCATGAAATGAACGAGCAAGGCACTAGTGATGAGACTGAGAATGACAAATATTGTGGTAGTGAATTTGGAGAAATGCGTAAAATGCATAAAATGTGTGATATTGAATCCGGACATATGAAAGATATCAAAACAGATGAAATAACAAGTGATCAGATAAATGATAAATGTACCCATTGTGATAATACAAACAAAAGGAGCGCACAGGATGATATGGTCATTTCGGAAAAATATTTGGCTAGTGTATCCACTGAAAGAAATAACAACAACAGTATGTGCAACAAGAATAATATTAAAGAGACACGTAATAGTACAAAAGCTAATAAAAATGATGTAAATGCATCTATAAATAACAACCATGCAAATGTGTATAAAATGAATAATCCAAATGTATATTGTAAAAATGTGAAGAAGGATAATGTGTATAACTATAACCATTCAGAACATGCCTCGTCAAACTTCATTCATATGTCTACTAACCATTCTTGTAATAATAAATTCCTTAATGGCCATATGAACCACTTAAATTGTAATCATGAATATTTAAAAAATTATAACAAATTTATCAATTTTAAAAATGATAATGAAACATATGATAATGAAACATATGATGATGAAACATATGATGATGAGAAAAATAATGAAGAGAAAAATAATGAAGAGAAAAACAATCCGCTCAAGATACATAGACAAGTGTTATTAAGTAGAAATGATAATCTTCCAATTAGTGAGTGCCCCTCGAATGTAAGAAAGGAACAAAATTTGGATAAGAACACCACTGCTCCTTCGGCTACTGGCACAACTGTATCGGATGTAAACACCTCTGTGCATAATGTTAATAATAATGATAACCAAAACACTAACAGTAGCAGCAAATGTTACATGCATACAGTAAGAGATGTGTGCTGTAGGTCATCTGCTGATAATGGTAGCAAGAGTGAGAACAATGGAAGACAAGCAAAAAACATACCAAAAAAAAGTTTGGCAAACAAAAATCTGCAGCATTGCTTCTTCCTCAGTAATAATAACATCAGTAGTAGCAGCCATAATAACATCAGCAGTAGCAGCCATAATAACATCAGCAGTAGCAACCATAATAACATCAGCAGTAGCAACCATAATAACATCAGCAGTAGCAACCATAATAACATCAGCAGTAGCAGCCATAATAACATCAGCAGTAGCAGCCATAATAACATCAGCAGTAGCAGCCATAATAACATCAGCAGTAGCAACCATAATAACATTAATAAAACTGACAATTTCAACAGGAGTGAAAACTACAATTGTAGTAGTAATAACAGCAAAGATAGAATAATCGCCCAGACGCATAAGCGGGAGTTCGACTATTCATGTAACAGTAACCTGATAAATAATCGAAATTTCACACATTCTAGAAATATAAATTGTTTCGAAAGAAGGTATGAAACGTATATAGACTTGGCCAGTAAAGTGAGCAGTGCCACGTGGTTAATATATCTATACGAATTAAAAAGAGCTAGTTTTTTTATCAACTACTATATTCATCATATGCATCTGTTCATATTATTTAAAAATTATTTTTTAAATTATAAGGAAAATTACAAATTCTTTGAAAAGAAAGGGTGGATCGAACTAAAACCGAACCTGTTGTCCGGATGTAAGACTCGAAATAATGGAAGTAACAAAAAAAGGATTAATTTGGAAAAGAGCAGTAGGACCCCCCATCTATGTAGTCAAAATGGTTATACGATTCAAACAAATTTCGCCAACTCAATGAATGCAATGGACATAATAAACGTAACAAATGAGGGAACCGGACTGAATGCCTTAAATGACCCCTGTTCAGAACAAAACCTGGCAGTAGTAAAATTGAAGAAACAAAAAAGCCTAAAGATATTTTTTAAAAATATGGGACAAATCCTAGAATGCACAGTACAGAATTTAAATTATTGTATCTCTGTTCTGTTTGAAAAAACTAGAGGAGAAATATACAGTCTTCCGTTTCGTTTAGACCCCATAGAAAAAGTTCATGCATATTGCATACATAACGACAGTTGTAAAAGTTATAAACAGGTAGAGAGAAATGAAAACAGGAGTCAATACTGTTTCATGTCTGACCGAAACAAGGATGGTAACGCGGGGAAAAGTGCTAAAGAGAGGAATAGATGTGGTGGAACGAACGAGGAGTGTGACAAGGATTGTAATGGAAGTGGGAGTGGAAGTGGACGTAGAAGTAGAAGTAGAAGTGGAAGTAGAAGTAGAAGTGGAAGTGGAAGTAGAAGTGGAAGTAGAAGTAGAAGTAGAAGTGGAAGTAGAAGTAGAAGTAGAAGTGGAAGTAGAAGTGGAAGTAGAAGTAGAAGTAGAAGTGGAAGTAGAAGTAGAAGTAGAAGTAGAAGTAGAAGTGGAAGTAGAAGTGGAAGTAACAACAGCCGTAGTGAAGGACGCACCGGAGAACATGACGCCCAGGACAACCTTATGAACAGCTTTGGACTAGTTTTAATAGAAGGAAAACTCATATTTGCAAAATTTGTGAACATCTGTATTGATAAAGAGAAGTTTTGGAAAGAAAATTTTTTGTGCAGGAGGGATATAAGGACCGTTATACATGCTCGGGCAATGGATGTCCTTTTCGTTTCTAACAAAAAGATCAAAAAGAGAGCTGAAGAGGAGGATAGAAAGGGAACAGAAGAAGGGGATATAAAGGAAAAAAAAGTACTAAATAAGGAGCAAAATGGCACGGATCACAGTAAGGAGTTATATGAAGAAAATGAAGAGAAAAGTTTTAACACAATGATGAATGGCAAAAAACGCCAGGGTATGCTTAACCATAACGAACATCCAGAGTCCTGCTGGAAAAATATTAGCAATGCTGACCGAAGGGCGACTAGCGGTTCGGTTAGCAGTTTCGTTAGCGGCTCATTTAGCGGTTCAAGTAAATACCAATCGCAGGGTCCATCATCAGCCTTCACGTCGAACATTGATTACATACTATCGGAGGAAAGCACATCGGATGAGAAAAAAACATATGGCAGATATTTGAAGCCGTTAAGTGATGACCCTTCCATGTGCATTCATAAAGATATAGAGAATGACTTACCTATTTCAGAAAGAAAATACGATCCAAATAATGTTCATCTAGTAGAAAAAGAAATAGCGATAAATAGAGAAAAGGACATATCAGTAACATGTGCTTTAAAAAATAAAATAAAACCATGGAATTTTAAAAAACAGAAATTAAAACAAAAATATAGCAATTTTATTTATAACTCTAAAAATGATTATGTAGGTATTTTATTAGAAAAAAGCAAATGCAGCAGTACCATTTTCAAGAAGAATCACTATACCTTATCAGAACAAGTTAACCAATTGGAAGAAAACGAGTTCCTAATTAATCCGTGCAATTTTGTCACTAGGGTTAATGTAAAGACGGTTTATGTAACTAGCAATGATATTCATGGCAGCTTAAAAAATACAATTTTTGAAAAAATAAATTACAAGGAAAGAGCTATAGGGGAAATATTTAACGAGGAAAAGAAAAAAGAAACGTCAAAAAAGGAGAACATTAGTAATATGGTTGACAGGAAAGATAATGGAATAGAGGAGCAGCAGCATAAAGAAAATAAGCAAAATGACGAAAGGCGTACCAAAGTAGAAAACCTGCAGAAGGACGATTTATACTGCTTAAGATTAATCACGCGGAGTGAAGTAATGAGATATAAAGAGTTAGTAAGGATTGTGAGAAATAGCCCATATTATTACAAAAATGCAAAAAATATATATAACGTTACGAATACACCCCTTCAACAACCTGTAAGCATTTGTAATTTTTGCTGCAAGAAAGGAATGTTTAATATAAAGACAAATCATATCAAGTTATCTCACATATATTCAAATGTAGCAAACGAAATAAGCACATTTCTATGTTCCTTGTTGTACAGAAAAAATAGGGGCATTATCGATGCTGACGTTTCAAGTAAATTTTCAAGTAAACATGATTTATCCGACATTAATAGAATTTCAAAAAGGAGTGATAAGAGTAGAGCTTCAAAAAAAAAAAAAAATAAAATAATAAAATAATAAAATAAAATAAAATAACAAAAAATGCCTGAAAAGTGACAAATTGAAAAGTGAAAAATTGAAAAACAAAAAATGAGAAATACCAAAAAGAGTTAGTCCTTAAAAACAATATTTTTATTTGCTGTAAAATGAATTACTACATATTAATGAAAAAAATATTATTCCTATCCACATGTATAATTATCAACCCTCTGTTTGTTTTATATTTGGAAAATTAACGACATTTCACATATCTTATCCTTTTTGTAAAGCTAAGGGAAAAGTAAATAAGTGTATTATCGTAAGGAGAAATATTAATTTTTGATTAATTTTAAAATGAAAGTGAAAAAATAGAAACGCAAAACGATAATATATATATATATATATATATATGTAATGCACGTATCATACTATATTCACGCGTAATACAGAAGAATGGAACTTTTCTAAAAAATTTTAAATTCGCTTTTTTCTTTAAATTTCGTGTGATTGCTTTTTTATTTTTGCCTCGAAAAGCAAAATTAAAATTAAATTACAAGAGGACCATTAAATAACAATTTTATGCAATCACATATGTATGTGACTGAGTTGTTAATGTGAATGCTGTATTTTTCTTTTTTTTGTGAAAATGTTTTTATTTTTTGTATATTTTTTGTACATTTTTTGTTTATTTTTTGTTTATTTTTTGTACATTTTTTGTTTATTTTTTGTACATTTTTTGTTTATTTTTTGTTTATTTTTTGTTTATATTATTTGTCAATTTTTTTTGTTTGTATTTTTTGTTTATTATTTGTCCATTATTTGTTTATTACTCGTTTATTGTTTATTTTATTATTGTTTTATTATTCTTTTTTTTTTTTCTCTCGTACATTAGTTGTTACTATCGAAAATGCATTTTTTGAATGAGGAATATTGCACATTATCACAATTGTGTATGTATCCAAATTTGTATACGCAATATATTGTACGAGAAGTTTTTAATGCTAAATGTACATACCACTGACATGTTTCCATCATATTTGTATCCTTAACCATTCCCTTTAAGGATGTGAGGATGTATAGATATGTTGATTTATTAACACCTGTATGTTTTATTTTATTTATCTCTCTTTCCATTTTAATATTTTTTTTCAAAATTTTTGCTAACCTTAATTTGCTTTTTTTAATTTTCATTTTTCAAACTACGTTAAAATAATCTTTAATAAATTTTGTTGTTATGTTTTTAATTTATATGTATTTTACTTGTGCACATTTATATATATTAACAGCCTTGTAATAGTAATGCTGTAACAACTTCACCCTCTTTTTCTTTTTATTCGAACTGGTGTTTCAACTAGCGCTGCATTTTGTTAGTGCATTGTGTGTGTATGTACGTACTTCTACATATGTGTGTATGTACGTACTGCTACATGTGTGTGTATATACAGAAGTACAAGAAGCAAAAGTGAGAAAAATTTAACAACATGATATACTTGTAAGCATTGCTTATTATATTTTAATGTATTAAATTTTTTTTAATAAAAATGATATAGTTTTATACATGTATCAAAAATTGTTCTCTTATAAACTAGCATATTTTAAATGTTTATTCATTAAAGAAAAAATAAAAATGTAGTAGTTAAAAGTGTAACAGTAAAAAATGTACGAGCTGAAGTACACATGTATGAATGTATATATATCTCCCATTTTAGTCCACAGGATCTTTAATAAAAGCAGTAATTTCAGCTTAACAGCTAAATTGGATTGTTGTAAAAACAGCTACAAAGTTATCGTCCCTTTTTAACTATTGCACAACACGCGAATTCGTACACTGCATGTATATATATATATATATATATATATGTATACGTTTATGTACATGCTGCCCAATGAGGTAACATGGGCCTTTCCTATCATGAACTGCTTACACTTGAAGACACAATTAATTAATGAGAAAAAAATACAGTCTGAGAAAAATTTAGATTTTGTTCTAAGTTTCATAAACTGTTCAAATCTTAAAAGTATTTAAAATGAGAAGTGCCCAATATGAAAAAGGCTGTTCTGGAAAAAAAAAATTGCATATATGTATATATTCATATATGTACGTATTTAAGTAATTCAAAAAAAAATTATGACCAAGTAAGGTAAATTTGGAAAAATTATGACAGCGTAAAAAATGAGATATGCTCAAAATTGCCCAAAGAAACTTCCACTTATTAGCGTAAACTTGTCTAAAAAAGTAAATATTTTAAGTATTTTTTTTTTTTTTTCTTTTCAAATCATAATAGAATATATATATATATATATATGTACCCCATTCAAGGAAAAAACAAAACATACATATAATAATTTTTCTGAATGCTTTTTCTTCATAACACATAACAATAAAAATTTAAGGAAATTTTTCAGTTCTCTTGTTAAAAAGTTTTTCTTTATTGATATGAGCTGTATACTAAAAATTGGGTATACAAATATTGTAGGAAAGAGACGTTTTTTAATAATAATAAAAGCAAGTAAAAAAGATGAAATGAAAAACATGAAGGAAAAAAGATGAAGTCAAAAACTGCATTACAATGCATTACAATGCATTACAAATTCATTATAAAATATATATGGTATTATTACTCATTGCACTGTTGCATTTTATTATCACGTATGCTCGTGTATTACCGCTGCACACACAAATGCCTGTTTGCTTGTGCTTGACCTAAATAGCTTTTAAAATGGCAAAAAAAAAATTTTAACACTTAAAAAAAAAAATAATGATAAGTGGTAAAAATTAAGTGGTACAATGTAAGTCGAAAAATATAGGTCGTAAAATATAAGTGGTAAGAGATAAGTAGTGCGTGGTAAGTAGTACGCGATAATTATGCACCTTGTTGCCCATAAAACGTTCATTCGTTTGAACCTATTCAGTATATCCGTCCGTTTAGCTAGCACATTATATTTATTGCATCATTTCTCCTCAATCCTTGCAACGTATCAGTCTCAAAGAACTCGTTTGTTCATGACCAAGTTTTTAATATAATATATGGTGAATAAGGACAAGAAAATGAGTACAAATAATTTGATAAAACAATATAGGAAAGCCTTGTTTGTAATTTTTTTCATTTTATGCATATGTGACATATGTTTTGATGATAAATATTTTATTTCATTTTTCAATTTCCTTGTTTCCGAAAGAATCTTATCTATATAGTTCGTAAAACTTTTAATATCATCCGATTTCAATGAAGGATTTTCCCCTAATCCTAAAGCAACAGTTGTTAACTTCTTTCCTACCCATTTATTATTTCTTAAGGTTATAGTGTATACACCTGTTTTTACAGTATAAAAATAAAATATACCTTCACTAGCTTCCTTTCTAAAAATTATTTCGGAATCTGGGTCCGAAATTAAAAATTCAATTTTATTATCTTCAGATTCATTATTTGAATAAAAAACACCTCTAAAATATGTGTTAGGTTTTAAAATTTCTTCAAATAAAAAATCTTCAGAATTACCCGGTATTTCAAATGTTAATAAAGTAGATGGTTCAAAATTCTGCATATTTTTATTCCACATATTTGTTAATTCATCATCAGGTTCAATTATATCATCATTCTCATGATACTGGTAATCATTAGCATTTGGTTTCATATCATTTGAATTTTCATCAATATTTGGATTATCCGGAATTTCATGTTCATTTTCTCCATATTCACTTTCATCCTCCATATAATCAAGACTACCATCCTCGTCTTGTAAATCTTGATGAAAATTCTTTTCAAATTTACTAAAGTCTTCCATAAAGTGGTCTTCTTCAGAACCAATATTATTATTTGTGTCCTCCTCATTTACTTGTCCAAAATGGTCATCTACACTTATTTTTTTATTGTCCTTTGATCTTTTCTTTTTATTTTTATATTTCTTACTTCCTGTCTTCCCACTCTTGCCACTATTATCATCATCACTGTGCTTGCTATCACTGTGCTTGCTATCACTGTACTTGCTATCACTGTACTCGTTATCGCTGTGCCTTTTATCAATGCGGCTAGTATCACTGTGCGATCCGCCTGACGAAGCGGATTTGTTTTTTTTATTCATTCCTTTCTTACCATCTGCATTCTTCTTTTTATCCCTCCCTGTGTTTTTATTTGATAACACATAATCCACTACTGTGTGTAAAAAAATCAACAAGAATACTACAAAAATTGGCCTCACAAGAGTTCTCTTTCTTTTAAATCTGTAGATATTCCGTTTTTTCCCGCTTTGTTCCTTTACATTCATTCTGGATCGTATCTCAAGTTTCTTTGCATTCAAAAATGACACAAAGCACACGCAAAAAATGTAAAATAAATGAGTATAACGTAAATAAAAAAGAAAATTAAAATTAAAAAAAAATTGGGAAAATTGTCAAAAATGCATGAACGGCTGAAAGTATGCGCAAAAGAACAATCGAAAAAACGTGCGAACGAGCGAACGAGCGAACAAGCGAACAAGCGAACAAGCGAACAAGCGAACAAGCGAACAAGCGAACAAGCGAACAAGCGAACAAGCGAACAAGCGAACAAGCGAACAAGCGAACAAGCGAACAAGCGAACAAGCGGAATGAACAAAAATTGTCAACAAAATAAACGTTCGAAGGGTTGAAACTGGGATACATTACTATATATATGTAAAATTGTCGATGGCCAATATACCGAAAGGCACGAAACTAAGTGTGTTATTAAAAAGTATACATACAAGCAAAATTTAAAGCATAGTGTTGTACACAGAAATGCTTAATTAAATGTATATAAAATTTATAAAAAAATTTTTTTAAATATAGTTAAAACGGGTAATGTGTTAACTGCTGTAAGGAAAGGCGTATATATAAATTTATGTACGTATATATATTAAGAAAAAAAAAAAAAAAAATTAAGCAGCAAAGCCAAGGGGCAAAATGAAAGAGCGTAACGAAAGAGCATAATAAAAGAGTATAACGAAGGAGCAAAACGAAAGAGCAAAACGAAGGAGCAAAACGAAAGAGCAAAACGAAGGAGCAAAACGAAAGAGCAAAACGAAAGAGCAAAACGAAGGAGCAAAACGAAAGAGCAAAACGAAGGAGCAAAACGAAAGAGCAAAACGAAAGAGCAAATCGAAAGAGCAAAACGAAAGAGCAAATCGAACGAGCAAAATGAAAAATAAAAGAAGCCAAAACTGCACTTTTTAACTTTAAAAGAACCTCCTAAGTGTGCGTTCTAAGCCAATATTTTTTTCATAAACACATACACGCATTTGTGTACATATATGCAAGCGAACATGTGTATATACATATGTATACACACACATGAACATATGTGGGACACCCCAATATAGGCAAGTGCGCTTGGGCATAGTACATACGAACTCATGTAACTTTTTAAATCTCATAATTGTTGTTGACTTTAAAGTTAATGAAAACACACATGTAAGAAGAAAAATAAGGGAAGTTCGCGTAAGTGTTAGGGTGTATGGTTGATCATTAAAAATTGACAAATAATACATATTCGTATTTTTTTTTTTTTTTGTTATATCTTTTTTAATTAAAAAACAGGAGAAATGCAAAATATGAGAAAAACAGAATATACTAATATATGTATCTAAAAATGTTAAGTACTGTGCGAACATATAGCCATAAAAGGGAGAGATAAAAAAAAAAAAAAAAAAAAAACATCAAAAATAACTCCACAATAACTCAAAAATACCTCAAAAACAAAAATATAGCAAAACATTACTCACTTTTCATCATTTTTTTCAGTGCTTTTTGTCTAACTCCCTTAAGAGATGCCAATGAAACAACATCAAAAAGAAATTTTGGGAAACAGTTATATAAGTATATTTGCACTTTGTGAAATACATAAGGTGAACATATAACATTGTAGGGTAAAATATTCCCTTCTCTCATTTTTTTAATTGCGCTTTCCGCATACATATCTGGTGTCGGTACGAATAAACTTGCCTTTCTTATCTTTGATAATTTCGTTACAATGAACAATGGAATGTGACACTGGATTTGTATATTATATTCCTTTAATTCAACCTAAAAAAAGGGGGGTATACACGAAAAAAAAAAAAAAAAAAAAAAAAAAAGTGTTACAGAAAACTCATGCAAATACATTTTGTAATAAACACACATATTATCATTTTTAAAAGCATACACTTAACGAATTAGCAAATGAGCAAATCGCATCCTTCACTGATGCATAGATGGTATATAGAGGGGAGGACTGTAAAGCAGACACGCCGCTAGATGTGTACAAAATTAACCCTTTCTTCTTTTTTATCATTACTAAAAATTTACAAAAATATACATATAGTCATGTAATTTCGTTATTATTTGCAATGCCATTAGCAATGTTGTTCGCAAAATTATATGCATTTTATACACGCCAGAATAGGATGCATTTAAAATTAAAACTTTTTCAATAAATTACTTGGTAACACCAATTTTGTCATGTAGTAGGATGAGAGCAAATTTACGTTTACAAGCCGTTCAATTAACTGCGTTTCCATTTCATGGAAATACTGAAAAGGGAAAGACGTTCATGAGGGTGTCTATGCAAGCAGGTATACATACGTAAGCATGCATAAATCAATACATATACGTACACATACATATATGTATACACACACAAACACATTAATTTATGTTCGTCCCATATATTGGCTTTTCTCCCTGAATACCAGAGGATGGGGGTAAGAAACGCCCACATTATTAATTAAAATTCCGACATCAAATTTTTGAATCTTTTCTTGTATAGTTTTATAGGAAGAGAAATTATTTTCATTATAATCAAAAGTTATACATTCGATCCTTCCCTTATAATTTTTATTCCTTTCTAACAAGTCAACTTTTATATTTTTCAATTCCTTTTCATTTCTGCTAATTAGCAATAAATTTACATCATGCTTTATCAAAGAATATGTTAAACTTTTTCCTATTCCGTCTGTACAACCAGTAATTATAACTGTGTCTCCATAACTTTTCAAATTCCTTAAAAATATTTTAGATTTTAACTACAAAAAAGAAATGGGAAAATGTGAAACAAAGCGCTAGTGTACGCATGTATAAGCATGGACGCGTAAATATGTACGCATACAAAATAAACCCATAATCGCACACAAATGTACATATATTCATCTAACTCCTCGCGCCTACATTTGTAACATAGATTAAAAAATAAATCTGAATTTCTCAAAAATGCAAAACAAAAAAAATATATCTTACATAACATAATAACCAGTAAGCGAAATAAAAAATATTTTTTACAACTACTACTAAACCAATATAAAATACAGGTCTCACAAAAAAGGATGGAAATGAATTTATCATTTTAATTATGTTCCTTTTTTTTTTTTTTTTCTTTATTCTTATTTATTCTCTCAACTACAACAAAGTTTATGATAATAATATTTCCACCAAATTTCTGAACAAGCAAGGTATATATTATTATGTTAAAAAAAAAAGAAAAGAAAAAGGTATCTTTATTTTTTAATATTTTATTAGCCTTTTTGGAAAATCAGTAAACATATGAATACATACATGTATACTCAAGTAGTGATGTATAAACAATTATGTTTCTATATTAAATATTTAATTATATAAAAAAAAAAAAAAAAAAAAAATAGTTTACAAAGTTATGAAGCTCATGTTTTCAAAAGAAAATACATAAAAAGGGCAGCAAGAAAGCTTTGATTTAGTAGAAAAAATGAAAAAATAATTTGTCGAGCAGTATATGTCATGCTTTAATACAACTCTTTAATCTAATAAAATGAAGAAAAAAAAAAAATAATGAAATATAAGAAGAGACTAATTGAATACATAAAACAACTTTTATGCAAAAGATGTAATTTCACATTTAAAAAAAAAAAAAAAAAAAAAAATCAATGATACGTTTATGTATGTTATATATATATATATATGTACACCTATGTACTTATCGAATGAACAAAAAAAAATTATATCTACACAACATGGAGAAAATAAACGTACAAAATTAAATTAATAGATAACCTACATTTAAAAAATGGAAAACATACGCATCATCTCCAGGCTCATAAAAATACGGTAGTTTAAAAAGTATAATAAAATATGGTTTTACTTTTATCTATAATTCTTTTTTTTTCCTCTTCTGTATGTATTTTAAAATAATTCTGAAATCTAAGTACCCATTATCGTTAAGGTTTACGTAAAACTACAAATATTTAGTAAAATTTTTTAAGGGCATAATTAAAATAGTTATATATACATATGCATATATATGTTTAACAAAAAAAGAGAAAATAACAACACCTTAAATAAATAAATATATGAATAAATAAATATATATATACATATATATGTACATGTATGTCCTTTGGCAAGGTAGGCAAAACTTTCCAGCTTTAAATTTATACACAAAAATACTTATATATATATGCATATGTATGATTGTATGTATAAACGCATAAATGTAGTGAGAGTCTTTTATAGATTCCCCTTCTTTTAAATACATTAGACGGGAGATTTATACATATTATTCTGGACTCGGGCTATGCTCTTCCTGAATATTTCACTTAGTTTTATACTTACATTTTAAAATTATACCTAGTAACTTTAATAAATAAACTAGTTCATTCTACTTTTGTATATTCTTGCATATCATTATTTTCTATTTCACTTATTTGAATTTAATCCTGCTGCATTATGTTCTTCCCCCCTAGACGTTATAATTACACATTACTATTAATATTATTACTATTAATATTATTACTATTAATATTATTACTATTAATATTATTACTATTAATATTATCATTATTATTATCACTATTATTATCATTATTATTGTTGTTATCTAGAAACTCATATAATAAGTAATCATTTAGCTCAAAAGTATCATTGTCATCATCAGGTGGAAGAATTTCTATTGTTACAGCACTTGGCTCATTCCTTATTTTTCGCTTTTCTTCCATCTTGTTATTCATGCTATTAGAAGGGCAGGACAAAAGTAAAAATAAAAAAAAAAATGCACTATAAATATTTAGCCTCATATTTTATTCTTTAAATAAAATATTATTCTTTTTATTATAAAAGAGTTTTAGCACAAAGTTGTTAAGGTGCACAAAAAAAAAAAAAAAAATTAAATGGCACAATAGTGAGCAAGACGCAAAACTACTAAGGAACAAAAAAAGGAACTACTATAGTTGTGAACAGCAAGATAATGTATGGTACAATGAATAGCACAACAATGAAAAGCACAGTGAAAAGAACAACAGTGTGTAGCACAATGAATAGCACAACAATAAGGAAAAAAAATGATATGTAAAAAAATTAGAATGTGTTAAGAAAAATTATTAAATTAACTGAAATAAATTATTCATACATATAAAAAAAAAAATTATATATATATAATAGTTGTAAAAGAAAACACAGAAGAAAAAGCAATAATATTTATACGTGTAGATAATCTTTTTCTTGTATGTACACTAATAAATACGTACTACTTTTATACAGGATATTTATATACATTACTTCTTTTTTTTTTTTTTCTATAGATAAAAAGGAATATAAATTTAAAACCTTAAAAAAGAACAAAAAAATATGCAGATATATATGGATGCATAAATAATGTTATTCAAAATGGGATATCAATAATTAAAAGACGCATTGAAATAATGAAGTAAAAAAAAAAAAAAAAAAAAAAAAAAAAGTAAATAATCGATTAAGAATACAAAAAAGTGAAAATGCCTTCATAGCAAAACACGCATGTCATCACATCTCACGCTAGGCACTTATATATACATATATATATGCATGTTCACATAAATGTAGAGTAATAAGCTTTGAACTAGTAAGGTGTATATATTTTTCTTAAAACTCCCTATATGACTTAAACTTTTCTTAAAATTTCTATCATGTCTCAAGATTTTTTTAAAGTAGATTTTTCTTCACTGAAATTATTTACTCAATTAAAGGTAAATAAATTCCTCCCATTATTATAAAAATTTTTTTTTTTTTTTTCTTCTCATCTATTTTTTTATGACTAGGTCATATTAAATTTAAAATTAACCAAATTAAATCTGCTCTTCTATAATATTTTGCACCCCTTATATATAAGTGATATTAGTTATTTCCATCTTATAGTTAAAAGGAATGTTTTATTAAAACATTTACTTCATTTATTTTTTTTTTTTTTTTCTCTCATATAAAAAAAGTAAATAAAATTTTGCACACACAATTTTCTTTAACACGCCATATCTCATTTTATGATTATGTTCAGAATTTTTTCTTTATATTCCATAAGTTGCCTCAAATGCTAGCAAGAAAATTCCTGCTTTCGTTTTTGTCTTATATGTGGGTAATTACGGTTGTGTTAATTTAAGTATAGCTCTGTTTTGTTTTATACCCATATATATTATATGTGTATTTATTTTTATCCAATGATATTTTTTCTCCGATACCCATGAATTTTCAAGTACTCACTTCATATGGGATCTGCTTGTACTAAAATTCTCTGCATGATTAGTGTCCTTATTATTCGCCGAATTCACCATATTTTCAGCATTCTCTTTCAGATCGTGATTTTTAAAAAGTTTTAATTTTCTACTTATTATTTTATAACCTACCCCCTCAATCTTCATGTTCTTTCTTTTTTTAAAATTTTTTTCAAAATTAAGTAATTTTCTTTTCTTTTTTTTATTCGTTTCATATAATATTCTATTTTCAATAGCTCTCCTGATTTTTATTTGAATTTTTATACCATTCTCATCATTATCGCTAGTATCAGAGCTTGCAGTTGTATCGGAATTATAACTATAATCGCTGTAACTTATTTCTACAACATCCATATCTTCAATATTATGAATGACCATATTTGTTCATATATAGAATTAGCTCCGTTATGCTTTTGTTGAAACTGAATGTAATTTGTGCGTCGTTTTATCTTTACCTTATATGAGCATGTATGCGTGTGTATATATACGGACGTGCATTCAATATTACATATAAATGCAGCGTGTTTTGGTATATATAATATATATTATATATATATATATATATATATATATATATATATATATGTGTTTGTATATATGTATGTATAAATAACATAGGACAGTGCAAAGGCACAAAAAAGAAGACTTGTAAAATTTCATGCAATGGAAATACAATTAATGTATTTCGAGTAAGTGCTTTCTATATACCTTTTTTAAAATTTACAAAAAAAAAAATAAAAGATATATAATGTGCTTATATATGTATATGTGTGTTTATAAGTATATAAATTAAATGTGAAAATGCTTCATTCAATGGAAAAATATTGCAAAAAACAAATATGTAAAATGAACATCATACAAAAAAGCAATTTTACAATCTGCTGAAGCGAAATTTTATTCTTAACGACTTCAATACATGTAGGTTTTTTTTTTTTTTTTTTTTAATTGTATTAATAATCAATGTTCAAAGGTTAATATATAGATACACTGATTTTTTTTTTTTTAAATTTACATTTTCCATCTATAAAAAATATATACACACGATTACAAAAAATGGAAATAACTTAACAAAATATAAAAAAAAATATATAACAAAAAAAGCCTTTTAATAGTATATGGAAAAAATATACCAAAAAAAAATAATTTTTGATATGAAAACATTCAACGTAAAAGTCAAATGATTGTAAGAAAAAAAAAAAAAAAAAAAAAAAAAAAAAAAAAAAAAAAAAAAAAACATAAAAACATTAAAACACCAAAACATTAAAACATTAAAACATTAAAACATTAAAACACCAAAACATTTAAACATTAAAAAAGTCAAAAATAAAATTTTAAATAATTTTCGTCAAATGATGCATGCAGATGTTGTTTCAAAAAATAAGACACTCTCTCCAAGATTAACAAGAATAGCAAGAAAGAAAAAGAAAAAAAAAAAAAAAAAAACACATATAAAACTTCTTTTTGAGCTCCAGTATTTTTTAACAAAAAATAAGTTTCTTATATAACAAATATAAAAAAAAAAAAAAAAAAGGAACTCTTGCCTTTTTTAATTAAAAAGGGAAAACTGTTACAGGTACATAACAGCAAATTATGTCACACAAACAAAATAAAATTTACATACTAATAACATTTCATCGAAATTTATTATTTTCAATGAAGGTTTCTAATAATATGCTATATAATGAAGAAGCACATGAAAAAACTTGTACATTTTATTTTTCTGCATAGCCAAGGATTGCTTTTATTTTTATTTTACTCCAATAGTAATTCTTAAAAAAGAAAAAAAAAAAAAAAAAAAAAAAAACGTACCAAAATATATTTAATTGTTTTAAATAATTTCCCTTTGAGGTCTCAACTTTGTTTACGAAAAGAAGTTTTTATGACAAGTGTAAAGCACCACATAATTTCATTTTTCCCATTCTTCAATTTTTCAGTCCTGTTTTGTGTTTGGTAAGACAAAACGGCGGCAATACGCATGTGTGTACGCTTTAAAATATACATATATTATACTCGCACATTTATGTCGAATTATCTCTCTTAAAGTGGCATAAATAACTGAACAAAAGATATGATGCTCTCGAAATAAGAGATATAAGAATGAAACCTATAATTTTAAAAATACTCCCGTCAAATAAATGTTCGCTATATATATAAGGCCACATAAAGAGAAAAGGGTTAAAATTGATGTTGTAATTTTATTTTGTTCTTATTTTACTTTATTTTATTTCTATTTTACTTTTATTTTATTTTGTCTTTATTTCTTTTTTTTTTTTTCCCATTTCACTTCAAATTTGGCGTTACTGTTTTTGACAGTCAAGCAAAATGAGGGGTGAATATGCATTAACAAAAAAGATAGATCCACTCGTTTTATAATCCGGCATATAAGTTAACACAATGTTGTTTTAAAAACAAAATGACAAGTTTTATAAAAGTGAGCAAATTTTTATAGAAAGGACAATCGGTTGCTCGAACATATATATGGGGCTTCATATACATGTACATATACGTAAATAATATATATGCATGTGTAATGGAAAAATAAAGCACTAAATGATACAAATGCTTGTATTCCACCGTTCTCGTGCTCTTCGCTTATGATTTTGTGCATATGTGTAATTAAGACAGATATTTACTTTATTTTTTTATTTTATTTTTTTTTTTTTATTGGAACAATGATTTTTTCAACTTATTCCTTTCCTTGTTTTTACAAATTTTATATATTAATTTTGCTTTTTTTTTTTTTTCTTGTTTTGTTCCTTTTAATCTAATCCAGAAGGGACAATATCAAATTTATAAATTTGTTTTATAGCAAAATAGGTCTTTATTCAAAAATCATAATCACCCTAGTTATGCACATATATATTTTTATCGTAATAAATTTCGGAATATTTTTCATTTTTGTTTTCCTCAAAAAAATAGCTAAATTATTTTTCTTACGTAAAAAAAAAAAAAAAAAAAAAAAAAATCCTCAGGCTACGCGCTTTTAATAGTTCTTTTACTTGGCATAACATTGCGTATATTGTGAACATAAACACATATGTATAAACGTACGTATATATATATGAATATATACATATATATACACAATTTAACACACGTACACACGTATACAAAGAGGCTTATTTTTATGGGAAAACAAAATAATCAACCGTTTTGCACTAAACTCGAAAAGCATGAAAAGATGACACATGTGCACACACACATTTAAAATTAAGTGGTCTCTACAATATTTCGTAAAAGGAAAAAAATAAAACAGAAATTAGCAAAAAGGAAGCATAATACAGCAAGAGCTAAGCATCAAAATAGCAATAATAAAGCAGGTAATATCAAAAACAACATCTGCTAATCATAAGATTAAAAAAATTGAACTCACAGAAATGAAAAACTGTTCAACGTTTAGGGAAAAGCTCAAAAGCTTCCTTCAGAACAAGAAGAAAAGAGAAGACATCATAACTGAAAATAAAAAAAAAAAAGAAAAATTTTTTGACGTAAATAATTTTAAAGTGCATATAAAGGAAGAGCTAAGGGAAAAGGATGTTCAGGTAACAGTAAGAGAACAAGTGGAAGAAGAGGCAGAGAGAAAAAAGGCAAGCCACGAAGAACTGGTAGAAGAATATATAGCAACGCACAGCGGGAAAAACCGTAGCAGGAACAGTAACAGTAACAATAATGATATTGGAAATAGGAATGATGATGAAAATAGCAATCATGATGGAAATAACAATAATGATAGAAACAACAATAATGATAGAAACAACAATAATAATGGAAACAGCAATAATGATAAAAACAACAATAATAATGGAAACAGCAATAATGATAAAAACAACAATAATAATGGAAACAGCAATAATGATGGCGATTGCAGTGGTGGGCGAGTTATGGACGACAAAATGCGGTGGAATCCAGATGGAGTTGTTCCCCCTCTTCACAATTTTGATAAGACACAAGAAAAAATAAATAATGTAAAAAAAAAAAATGGGGAAGGAAAAAAAAGTAGAATGTATACAAATAACAAGATAATAGTGAGAAATGAAAATAAAAAAAAAAATTCTGAGCAGGAAAAGCTATGTAATACAATTAATAATAAATCTTTTATAAAAATGAAGAAGTTAAAACTAAAAGTTAGTAACAGATATTTAAGTAAATGCGAAGATATTACCTGTGAATACTTAAAACAGTACGACAGAGATGTAACTAACTACATAGATGAAATAAAGGAAAATATATTTATAAAAGCAAGTTTGCTAAAAAAAGAAATGGAAAGCACCCTCAATCTGATAGAAAGACATATTGAAGAAACAGTTAACTTACAGTGGAATGTGAAGGGTATAAATACGTGTGAACAAAATGACTACAAAAGTCGCTATGAGATTAATGTAAAATATTATGAACATTTAATGAACTCACATATATATGACAGAATCATCAATATTAATGGTGATAGTAGTAATGGAAATGTCTCTACTAGTAATGATAACACCGATGTTATGGCAGAAGAGATTAAAGTGTACATATCAAACGAAATAAAAAAAAAAGTAGATGAAAAAAGAGCTATGATCAAAGACAAATGGGTAACTATTCAAAAATCATTTACAACATTAAATGAATATATAAAAAATTTTACTTTATATTTTGAAAAAAAACAAGATGACTGTATGAAAGGAGTAAATACTTATACAGAACAATTAGAAGTAAAGTTAAAAGAGACCATATTTTTTACAACAAAACAAGTATATGATATAATTAATGATAAAAATGAAAACAATAAACAGTTCTTTTTAGTATTCTTAAGTCATTTTAATGATTATATATTAAAGATATATAATTATGTATATGATAAATATTCTAAATGTGAAACTCTGTTCTTTCCTATTATTAATGGAAATGACTATATACACACTTGTCATATTTATTCTTTGATATCACAAAATTTTATGAAGAATTTATCAAATGAAAAAGTATTAACACACTTAATAAAAATGCTTCAAGTTAATTATATTACCATATATAATAAAAGGAATACACTTAAAAAGGAACAGTTCTTCTATGATTTTTTTTCTATAGATGATACTTACCACGACTTCTACATCTATTTGAATAAATATTATGAAGAGTACATCAAACGATATGACGAAATAAAAGTTAAGATATTGCTCTACAGGCACATTATTTTCGGCATCTTTTTCGATTTAAAAAATTTTCTATCCATCATTGGTTGTAAGAGGGGGCCACAAAGGGAGGCAAAAAAAAATAAAAAAAAAAGGGAAATAAACGATATGGACGTAATGAACAAAATGGACAAAGTGGACGTAATGAACGAAATGGGCGAAGTGGACGTAATGAACGAAATGGGCGAAGTGGACGTAATGAACGAAATGGGCGAAGTGGACGTAATGAACGAAATGGGCGAAGTGGACGTAATGAACAAAATGGGCGAAGTGGACGTAATGAACGAAATGGACAAAGTGGACGTAATGAACAAAATGAACAAAAGAAGGGAAAGCAAAACGGGATCACCCAAGGGTGGTGTAGACGTAGACGTAGACCCAGTTGTAGACAAAAGTGCACACGAAAAAATTTACGAGGACACAATGACTGGTACTTCCCCCTTACGTGGCGTAGCTCCCACGTTTGACTGTAGGAAGAAGGACGGAGTTGGTAGCAGAGCCAATGAAAGAAGAAGAATTAGGAACAGAAGCAGGAGCAAAAATAGACGTAGAAGCAGATGCAATGGTAACGACGCGGAGAAAGAACGAGACACAGAAAAGGGAAGAAAAAATGTGGGTGGTGAAAAACAAAACAGAGATGTAAATGTACGAAGCGACGAGGAAAGTATGATGAACTGTCTAAATAAAAACAAGAAGACGTTTGAAAGTTCCATATCAAATATTTTGAACTACTACAATGTACTAAATCTTCGAGATGATTATTTCTTATTAACTTTTTTTGGATTAATAGAATCATTAAAAAGAGATATATTTGTAACACACGCTGAAATTGATAGGAAGATAAAAAAGAATGTACATTATTGTGAGATAAGAAGTTATAGCATAAAACAAGAGTTGCACATACTACTAAATGAGTATAATAAAAATATGAACAAATGCTTAAAATGTAATGATTATATTGAATTAAATAAATTTTTACTAATTAATGAAGAAAGAGAAAATAGATTGTTAACATTTATAAAAAGCGCACAAGAAGAAATATATAGCCTTAACGACAATTTTATCACAGAATTAAGAGAATACTCATATAAATTCTTTTCCTTTGTATTGAAGAAGGCCAAGATAATAAGCTCTGATGAGGAAGAAACTGTGGAGGGAAACAAAGAGAAAAAGAAAATGAACAAAAATTGCATTGAAAGAGATGTCAATAGTACTTTTTTGCAAGATAACGGAGTAAGAAAACAAGGGGGTACCTCCACTAGAACCAGCGACAAGCCTACTACTAAGGGTCAACGCAAAGGCGCGAAGACTTCAAGCGAAGGGATAAATGGAAATGACGCCGAAGTAGCAGCGGAACTAGCAGAAGAGGTAGAGGCAGACGCAGGGAAAGATGAGGAGATTAGCACACCCAAGTGTGTTGTCGAAGAGAACGAAAGGGATATAGTGAAACAGCTAGTTAAGGGTAACTATACATACATATACAATGAATCCAACATCATGCAGTACACATATGATAATTATAAGCATAACATGAAAGGTCTACTCTATAGCACCAAGAATAAGAACTCTGGAGATATACTCTACAAAAAAAATGAAAAAAAGATGAGTACAAGTAAATATAAAAAGGAAAAAGAAAAAAAGGTAAAAAATAATTACATAACAAAGGAAAAAAATGTCATAAGAAAGAATATAGTTCACATCATGAGAGAAATAAATCTTCAAAGTGGAAGAAGGAAAAATGAAGAACAGACTAATACTATGCAAGATAAGAACTATAACCTTGATGGACATACCAGCAACGATATAATAATGAATGAAGAATTTTACTGTATGATCCTTTATAGTTCACTAAATTATGACGAGATCCTATTCAATATCAGTCAATTGAAAAATGGGTTTGAAGCTTTTGTGAGAGGATACTACGAATATTTCAAAAATATTATGCTGGAATTTCTTCTAAAAATAAAAATGAATTTAGAAAAAGAAGAGTACATAAAATGCTTCGAAAAAATAGACTTAGGTATTATATACGAAGAGGTAATTAAAAAAAATCAAGCACAGATAAACGAAATAAGAATAAGATTAAAAGAAAATTTTTTAAAAAATAAAGATATATTTAATAATCTTACACACAAATTAAAAGAATTAATAAAAGAATATGACTATACTATTAAAGATATTAATTATGATAAAAATCTCAAAAGTAGCATAAAAAAAGTAGAGCAACTACTACTAGTCGAAAAAATAGACAACTACGAAAATTTTAATAATAAATATAATACTCTAATTAAAAATGTAAAAGATGACTACATGCAGATTGATGAAAACCTACAAAATATGATAAATAATTTATCTAAAGAAATAAAAAAATTAGAAAAATACTGTAAAATGGTTTGTAGAATAGGGGAAAAGAATATAGATCATAACGAGTTAACAACTACTTTGCAAATGTCAAGTGAGTTCCTTCAATATTTAACTAAGAAGAAAGAAAATTTCTCAAATATGTACAATGCAAACGTTTATATTTTTAATAACAAAATTAAGATTATTTTATCTAACAGGGATAACACTATAGATGGAGCAAATTCAAAACTTACCCCCGACAAAGACATGATAAATTATTTATCTATAAAGGAAGAGATAAAGAATAAAATTCTCCTCTTTTATCTTTTAATACATTACATTAAGAAGTACATATTTGATTCAACTTGTCAAGAGCATAAGTTGAAGAGAAAAGAAAACAATAAGGATATGGGAAAAAAAAATGTAACGAATAATTGTCTTATACCACCTAACATAGCAATACAAACACGTTCATGCGATAAAACTTCCTCATTCCATAATTTACTAAGTAACAAGAAAAGGAGCAAATACTACCAACAGGATGATAAAAACATCCTCACCAGTAAAGAAATAAATGCTGGAAGGAAATATAACGAAATAGAAAACACAATATATCAACTAAACGTATTTCAAAAAATTAAGAAAATATATGAATTAGACATAAAAGGGGAAAATTCTTTTTTGAGCAGTTTTTTTCTTTCTTCCTTAATTTTTCAAAATATTAGCGAGTTGGTATCTACCCAGAGTTGTGTCGTCTATGAGGACGAGGACTATTCGATAACATTTAAGAATTATGACAAAGGAGGTTCTTCTAAGGAAAACATAACACAAAGAGAAGTGGATGAAAAAGAAGTGGAGGTAGAGAAGAAGGAATGGAAGTATCTAGGAAAGGAATATCAAGAAAAGGAGCAGTACGAGGATGAGAAACAGGGTGAAGAAAATAAAAATGAGGCAAGAACACAACGACATGTTGATCCTATTGAGGGAGCACTTGTTAGAAGTAACAGACCAAATGCAGATAGAAGTAAAAATGATAGAACTGATTGCCATACAAGTGGAGGTACTTCTTCCCTCAAGCATAATTCTATCACATACCCACACAGCATTACGCTAAAAACGGAAAAAAATAAGCAAGAAAGGAAGCAAGAGAGGAAGCAAAAAACCAGTGTGTGTGCCTCAAAGGGGGGGGCAGATAAAGAAGGTGACAAGAGTGTTGAAGCCAAAAATACACAGTTGAAAAATAATGAACCAAATAAAAATAATGATGGAAATTATAAAATTACACAAACAAGAAAAGATACGAAAGAAAATTATATACATAATATGCTTCTCAGAAAAAATTATTGCGACTTGAAATTTTTTTTCTACATATGTGTATATATTATATATTTGATATGCAAGGTGATAAAATTCGTTGATCATAATATTTTTATTGAGGTAGAAGGGAAATTTAACCACTACATATTCATATATTATGATCTGTCTTATACAATATATAAAAACTCCATTTTAAAAGATAATACACAAAAAAATAAAATATACTTAAAAGATTTAGCAATAAATAAAAAAAGTATGTCATCTTATATTTATTCTCCTAATCATATATTATATAAAGTAGAGTTAACAAATTTGTTTAATTTTGAAAAAGAAGCTGTTTCAAACTTACTTGAAAAACATCTTTTTCAAATTAAGAATTTACAAACTATCGATGAGAATAATAAAAATTTTAAAAAATTGCACACAGAGGTAAGTACTACATAAATATTTCCGTCCATTAGTATAGTAGCATCATCTCTTTGTGAGCTGATAGTAGATCTGCAAAAATGGAAGCAAGTTTTTAGCAGAGCTCTAATACGCTGTTATTTATTTTCATAAAAAGGAAAAAAATTTCTCTTAAAATGCTCCTCAAGGAGGCATTAGTCGCTGCGCACCGCTCAATTGCTTCGTTCTTGCGGCATTCTTCGGGAATATTCGTCTGCACATGTGTATATGCTTACGTATACTGCATACATATACATACATGCCCCTTTTCCCCCTCTTTTTTTACGACAGTACAATAGCGACATATCAGCGCTGGTCCTTTACTTAAAAATTCTATCGAAGAAAATTGCCTATATCATTTTTGATTATATTTACGAACATCACGAAGAGCTAAGCAGGTACAATGCCATTGCGGAATGATTAGGTAGATGAAGCGGCAAGGAAGTAAATATAGCCAATTTGAACATGTAGTCAGGCAGGAAATTTAGACAAGCTGAACATGTAGCTAGACCGAAAATGCCGCAAAATACCTCAATCCGTAGTACCCATGTATTTTGATAAAAACATTTTCCCTTATGTGTTTGTACCCATTTTTTACAGTGAAAGAATAAATAACATGCACATAAATTTTAAAAAAAAGTTTGAAGAAGTGAGCAAACTGCTAAAAATTACGGATGATAAAACTCCTAACATTGTTACATTGAGAAAAAAAGAAATAAAAAGACTTTTAACTTTCTATGTTAAGGGAATAAAAAAAATTTTAGCAAACCATTTATACTCCTTTTATGAAAATCTTTACAGTAATCTTATTTTTTCTGTTCATCTTTTAAATCTTCTTCCTTGTTCTTTCTCTTCGCCACAAGAAGACAAGTAATTTTTGTAAAAATGTAACTCCGTACACAAGTACACACATATTTTTTATTACGTATTCATATATACCGACGTAGTTATAGATATGCATAGTCTTGTTGCACTTACCGAAAACGTAACCTCATCATGCAATTTGCACCGATAGAAACGTTATAATAAATGATACAACCTTTTTCTCTTCATATTTCGTCTATCTTTGTCCTCTTCCTCTTCCACTTCTTATTCGTTGCGCCCTGACTACCCATCCTTCTCTCATTTTCAGCTTTAAAAATAATGTCAAAAAGGGACCAATGCCGCCGAGCCTTCTAAAAATTAATTATGTGGATAAATCCAGTGAATGTGAGTAATTTTACTCTCCAATTTTTGTAAAAACGGATTGACATATACATGCACACACGCGCATGTGTACATATGTATATACATATACAACCTCATCACAACGACGTAAAAGTAGCTGTATCCACACCCATTTACATGTATACGTTGTTAATTCATACTTAGACGACCTAAGCGATCTTCTCAAAAAGATCAAGAAGGTCTATAGCCCAAATGGAGACGAACATAAAAATGAAAAGGAAAAAATAAATATAAGCAACCATGTAAATACGGACGTGTTTTACATGACTTATAGTGAAGATAACTCCTTTATTGCTAATAAATTAGAAAAGTTTGAAAATTAAAAAAAATAAAGTCGCAATTTGTGCATTCATTCGCACATAAAGCATAAAGATATTTACCCATGTACAACAAAAAAACAATTTGGTAATGGTCTAATATTTTTTTTTTTTTTTTCATTTTTTTAGAAAAATTGACAAGTACATGTCAAAATTCTACGAACACATGACAAAAGAGCTGGATAATAAAAAAAAAGAAGTAATAAAAATAATTTCAAACGATAAAAAAATGAACAGAAAGTATTATGAGTGAGGAGGAGGCATGGAAGAAAGAAGCAAGATAGGCAAAATACTGAACGACAAAAAAAAAAAAAAGGGGGGTATAAAGAGCCGTAAGGGTAGAGAAGAGATTAAGTTGTGAAGCGTGTAAATAGCAAGTAGCTAATCGTGTAAATAGCGAAGTGATTAAATAGGGAGTTAGCAGTAACTATGATATGAACGAAAAAAGAAAACAACATCTAATGGGGTCTGATTAGGAACCTCCCGGACGAGGGGAAAATACCCGCGTACTTCTATCTCTTAGCTATCACGTCTCGTTAAAAACATCCTTAGCCAGCATAGTATAAAACTGGACGAGGCTATATATATGATTAATTTTGTATATCAAACTGTTGTTTAAGTTGATCAGTAAGTCTAAACCGTATACATTTAAATTTTCCATATTATTTTTATAAATATAAAAAGAAGATTCATTTTTATTATTTTCATCCTTCGCTCCATTATTCGACTTGGTGCTAATGTTGTTGATAAGTGACAGATCATTGATCCTTGACAAGGGTAATATGTACGACCTATCATTTTCATTGTCATAGCCATTGTTGTTGTGGTGGTTTCCACTGTAGTTTCCACTGTAGTTTCCTCTGTAGTTTCCGATATAGTTTCCGCTGTATTTATTATTTTTTTTACTCAAGAAATTTTTGGGCATATCTGCTAAGTTATTAAATCTGTCCTCTTCGTGCATTTGGTCTTTTTCCCCCTTTTCATTATTCATTTTGTTATTCGCTTTTTCATTTTCATATCTGTTTAAAGATTCATGATTGTAATTACAAAACTTCTTATTTTTTTGCATGTTTAAGATACCCATCCCCTTTTTAAAGACAACCTCTAAATCTTCGGATAAATTACAGTTAAAATTTACAATTGCATCTAATTTATTTTTTATTTCTAATAATGACACATTTTCATACTCGTTCTCATTACCATTCCCATTCTCATTCAAGTCGTTTATAGTCAGCAACTCATTGGGGTTATTACTATTTATACTGTTGAGTAAAAGTTTATCTTCTAAAATTTTCTTTTCAATCAAACTTTTATTTTCTATTGATCTTATAAACAATGGTAAATATTTCAAAAATGTGAAAATTTTCTTTTTATACTCATTTTCACTTTTTTTAGATTCCACTAATAAATAATAAATTTCATCTGTTGATAACTCAGCAGACGGTCTACTATCATCCGTTGCATCATATTTGTCATATATAACTTCTATATTTTTACTGTCAACTATTTTTACATTTTTGATATAACTTTTTAAATCTTTTTCAACGTATCCTTTCTTTTTTTTCATCTCCTCCTCCTCCATATTCTCTACCTTTTCCACCTTTTCCTCTTCTTTATTTTTATTTTCCCCATTTTCTTCTAATATACTTCTATTATTATTATTATTATTATTATTATTATCCTTTTCTGAACTATTTGTTACTCCTTTTTCGTTGTCTTTGTTGTTGTTTAATTTCCTGTACTGTTCATATTCATCTAATGATTTACTCAAAAGTAATAAAAAATTTTTTTGCCATAAAACACATAAATTTAGACACAGTAATTTATTTTTATTCGTTGGATCATTTCTCTTAAAATGTTTTTTTAAAATATATTCGACTTTCTCTTCAAATATGTCACTCATATTGTCAAAATATTCTTTATACTTTTCATCAATAAAAACATAGTTATCTTCTTTTTTATTTTCATCTATTTCCATTAGGCCTGAGTCCTTCTGTGCTTTGTTTGTCTTATCGTCGCTTTTCTCATCATAGTACGCTCTCATTCTGCTCCGTAAAATATCGAAGACTACGTTGGAAAGGGGGGAAAAAATAAAATTAAATTAAAATAAAATAAAAATAAAAAAAAATTAAGAAAAAATATAATTAAGAAAAAATAAAATTAAGAAAAAATAAGATTAAGAAAAAATAAGATTAAGAAAAAATGAAATTAACAAAAAATGAAATTAACAAAAAATGAAATTAACAAAAAATGAAATTAACAAAAAATAAAATTAAAATAATAATATTAAATTTTACCCACGTAGCGATATAACACATACATACATATGTACATAAATACTCACATAATTGCATAATTATATAATTACATAAGTACGTATATTATTTATATGTAACTTCTAAGCGCCTGCCGCTTACACACACGCGAGCATATGCTTATGTGCGCATTAACACTATCAGAAAATATTACTTTATTCTGCCAATTTTCGAAAGCCTTCAAAATTTCTTCTATTTATATACAAAATTATTAACTTGTAAAAAAAATTTTATAATGCATGAGGATTAGCATAATTGCTTTTTCCCTAGTTTTACTCGTACATTACTCATATTCTTTTTTTCATATATAACTCGTGTTATATTCTAATTTTTTTTTTTTTTAACTTCTGGGCGTTTGCGTATACCCTGTCACATGTGTACTGTTATGCCTATGCGCGCGTACATATTCATATGCTTTTATTAGTACGTATACATCCGTGTATGTATGTATGTATGTATACATGTACATGTTTATTGCTAATGAGCACAATGGATTGCTGTTATTGTTTACTCGCCTTTTTTCTTTTTTCTTTTTATTCCACCCCCTTATATATTTCAAACATAAGAAACTTTTACTAAATTAGTTTTTCTTTTTAATGCGAATTGCTTCAGAGGAAAAGGCGGAAAAAAATTATGAATGTTCGAAAAAAAGGATAAATTTTGTCAGAAAAAAAGGATATATTCCGTTAAAAAAAATGATAATTTTTGGCGTAAAAAAATGGCAAATTTTGGCGTAAAAAAATGGCAAAATGTGGCGTAAAAAAATGGCAAATTTTGCCATAAAAATATGATAATTTTTGTTCTTTGCACTTCTAGCAGTTACAATTTGTATTTTCTTCATTTTTTTTTTTTTTTTTCCAAATTTGCCATTATGCTGTTTATTCTTTCTTCTAATTTCCATTTCCGCACTCCATATTTTCCAAATTATGTTCCCTTTCCGAATGTGTCTATTATCTTAACAGATCTTTCGCACTAAATTTATGCATAATCATTTTTTCGCCTTCTCTTCCGTCGTTTTTTATTATGATGGAATGGTAAAACACAAGTATCTCTCTGCACAGGCAAAGGAAAAAAAGTGTAAAATTTCAAAGCAGCTATTATTATTATTCAAAAATTATAAAAAAATCAGCGTGAAAAAATAAACGAAAAAAATATGCTGCAAAAAGTAGATGCTAACGAATAAACGTAAATAATAGTGACATAAAAAAAAAAGTGTGCAAAAATAATAAAAAAAAAAAAAAAAAATAAATATATATATAAGAAAAGAAAAGAAAAGAAAACAAAACTAAACAAACGAAACACAAAATATGAATGATAAAGTAATTACGAGGGATCCCCAATCAACCGGTCTGATAGACCTACAAGTGGAGTTAATGCCCACAGAGAATAACTCATGTGATATGATAGGGATGTATAAAAAAAAAAAACTAAAGGAAATTATAAAAAGAGTGTATGTCGGAAATTACGAAGATTCAAAGAACGTCTTACTGCTTAGCAGAACCTGCATCACGCGTACGAAAAGGCAAAAGTGAATAAAAAGGAAAATAAAAAAAAAAAAAATGAATAAAAATGAAGATAAAAAAATGAATAAAAATGAAATGCATAAAAATAGCAAGATATAATACATCATGCTTTTTCCAACTGCGTAACCTCTACGCAACCTTAAAAACTTGTCCTCCTTATTTCACCGCAGATATTATAATCATACGGTGCTCCAAAGAAGAACACACAGCAAGAATAATCTACCCGCATGTAATTTAAAATAATCAATGCGTAAACTACATTTGTTTTTATACGTTCTTAATAAGGCGGGGAAAAAAAAAAGAAAAAAAAGAAAAAAGAAAAACAAAAATAAAAAGAAAAGCAAAAAAAAATAAACCAATAGATAAATGATATATAAACAAACGAAATAAACAAAGTATGCAAAATGCATGAAATGTATACCTCTAATCGTGCTAGTCTACGCTGATAACTCCACACACATACACAATTCCACATTGAATGTTTACGTTCTTAACACCCTATATATATATATATAGAAGTTCGAGTACTACATTATCGACTTTAATGAAGAACTCAAGTTTACAAGTTGTTCCCATTTTAAGTACTTGCTAGATGAAATACTCCTAGAAAATGAGAAAAACAAAGTGTTTGTACACAGGTATTTTGAAAAATATATTTATGCCATTGTTGCAAAGTCTGCTTCTCAACACGATGATGTGAGGATATGTTACTTATGTTATGAAGTACCGGCACATCTATACACATTTATACATACGCGCATAAAATTTGCACGTTCATTTGTCTTGCATCGAACTGTTCAGACTTATATTGTAAACCCCCCCTTTTGCAAATAATAATGTTTATAGCTACTTCTCTCTTAAGAATATATTGTCACTAATCATATATTACATAGTCACAACGTACAATTCTGAAATAGAAGATGCTATTTCGTACGTTAACAAATTGATCCCTAATTTTGTGATACCCATCGGTAATGTTTTCTTTAATTGTTTCTATTTCCGACGTTAAGCAGTGTAACAATGTTTTTTTCCTTTTCTTCCTTTTCTTCCTTTTCTTCCTTTTCTTCCTTTTCTTCCTTTTTCTCCTTGTTTTGCTCTTTTTGTTCTTTTTGCTCTTTTTGTTCTTTTTGCTCTTTTTGCTCTTTTTGCTCTTTTTGCACTTTTTGCACTTTTAGCAGCCCATATGTGTTAGTGCTTTAATTTTCTTTTTTTTTTTTTTTTCCCTCCATTTTTACTCAACGCTACTGTATTTATATTATCTCATTTTTAGAAGATGCCGATAAAATCTACTACTTCACTATAAGGAACAAGTTAACGTATTACCCAGGGTATAATAAATTGAGGGTCATTTCGTTTTCTTTTCCTGTTTGCAGCTTCAAGTTATTACATATGCTAACATATTGCAAGTTATAAATTTTCCTTAAAATTTTTTCTTTTTTCTGTGAACATCCAGAGAGTGCACGAGTATTCAAGATATTAAGGACAAAAAATGAAACGAAAACGGAAATGTTTCGAAGCTAAAAGGAAGGTTTTTATTTTATTTTATTTTTAATTTAATTTTATTTTTATTTTCATTTTTATTTTATTTTCATTTTTATTTTATTTTCATTTTTATTTTATATTTTAGTGGAAAATTGTCATAGGTGTAAAAGACTCCAATGTGACTACGCGCAAGATAAAAAAAATAAAATAAAAATGCTTAACGATATATATACATATATATGTGTATAGCAAAAATGATCAAACTTTAAACATCATACAGACTTAGTTCTACATATCTCTGCTAGTGAACCAAAGAGACCCCCAACCTCACCAGTTGCATGCATTATCGTAATGTAGAAATCCATTCGTACAAATGTGTATAATACTATAATGCATATTACAAACTTGTATGCACCACTATTCTTAGTATAAGCTTGCCATAAGGGGCCAATTTATCCCCAACCCTCTTAGGAATAATTTGTAGTGTATTTTTCATATATCCATTCGATAGCTTTAATTTTTTCCTTTATGTAATTGTCTAATTTTTTCCTCTCTACAATTTTCCATTCGTTTCCCTCTAAATATTTTTCTATGTTATCACGAATTTTATGGCGTACACTTCTTATATCATTTTTAATTTTTTCTAATAAATCTTTGGCTTCTTTCTTTTTTTTTAATTTTATATCATCTGTTAATGCTGAAATTTGCAATAAGATATACTGACCATCATTAGACGTTATAGGATTCCACGAACTAACTTTTAGTTTTAAACTATGTATTATTTTTTGTATATCACTAGTAAGATAAGGAAAGAACTGTATTAATTTAGATGATTTAATAACTACTTGTGCTACATCGGATAATTTCAAATCTTTTTTATCTTTAGTAACAGTTATATTATTAAAAAATTCTACAGTTAAGGTACTGTCAAATATTTTTTTTAATTTATTCTCGAAACTTTTACTAATTTGTTCTATTTTTATATCATATGTTTTGTAGTCAATAATATTTTTTTTTTGTTTTTCACTTCCACTTATTTTTAATTTTTCGTATAAATTTTTCTGTTCTTCTATTTCCTCATTTTTGATATTTGAAATTTTCAATAAATTTCGAATTTTTTTTGTCTCTTTATCTATTTTCTCCTTTTGTTTTTTGCTCCCAAAATTTATCCTCTGCAATAAAACAAAAAAACCATCTTTTTTTAAATACATCATTTGTCCCTTTCCTACTTGAACTGACTTAAGTAATATCCCATTCATCATCTACCACCCGCTCGCTCTTCATGGTACTGATGCGCCCCCTATCGTAAGTTCGCACTAACCTATAAATAAACACATGTAATACATATGAAACATGTATATGGAACATACACATAAAGCATTACGTATATTAGTATGTGCACTCCTATATCTTTATTTGTCATGTATTTACATTCTCTTTAAGGCATTTTTCTTACCTGTTAAAAAAAATATGCAATTCCTTGGCAAAATCACACAGAAAAGTTTAGCTCACATATGAGAAAAAAAAAAAAATTAGAAAATAGAAAACAGGAAAAAGAAAACAGGAAACAGGAAACATGCAAAGTTATATATCAGAAATATGACAAATTAAAAGCTAAATATTAATTATAAAACTGAAAGCGTTAACATAAAAAAAAAAAAAAAATTTAATCCTATTAAAATGAGGAACTGAAAAAATTCCAATTTAAAAAAAAAAAATAAAAACAATTTATTTTGCACTACTGTTTTATTTAGTTTTAGCTCGCTTAATTTTTCCTTCCTTTCATCTGCTCATCGCCCATTATTATATAAGCATAACTGCCTGGACGTATGCGTCAAGAGAATATTTGCCTCCCACCACCTTCAACCAAATAAATTTTTTAAATTTATATGGTTTTTAAAAAATATATATAATATTAGATAATATATAACCTACCACGAATTTCTTCTGAGGCAATATGCTTTATATATCTCTTAATATAAGCGAGGTACACACACATATATATATATATTTGAACGTACTACCTACTTTTCAGCCTTTAGAGAACGTCTTATTCTGTATATCTATTTTCCATTGCTACTTTTATTTATGAGTTTTATTTTTCCTTACACAAGTCGCTTAATATATCATTATCTTTAATATAAAGGGGATTAAAGAAGTGTTCATAATTTTTATTTGCATTTTGATTTTTCTATTCCACCTCCTTACCTTACTTTTCCTTTTTTTTTTTTTTACCTTTTTTTATTTCATTATTTTGATTATAACATTGTTTCATACTAAAAGTTAAAGTTGAAGTTAATTAAAGATAAGAGTTAGCATTCATAAAAAGATTAAATGAGGTCAGAGTAATTTTAAAAAGGAGTATATTGTATATATGAATAAAATAAATAAGATTTGTCAAAAAAGTATTTTATTAAAAAGATGAAATGGGAGAAAAAATAAAAAATGAAAAAGAAAAATTTTAAAGCATTAATAAAAATGGATGGTAAAAAAAAAAAAGACAATTCTATAAACCAATAATTGCATAAAAAAGGGTCACGATCGCCATTTACTGAGTTAACCAAAACAGTATATATAAACACAAAGCGCTAAACTAATGGTGTATACATATGTACGTACATAAATATATATATATATATATATATATGCATACTTTCATATATACACAAAATTAAAAACTAAAATCATTTCTACAAACAACCTCTTTCAAAAATATGATGGAATTAAATAGTGAAATGAACACACATATATATACATATATATATATGAGGAAAATATATTTTTAAAAGAAGTGAACTCTGCAAAGGCGGTTAAAACGATACATGTTGGTAATGCGTACACATGTACGTACATGTAATGTAATACAATACGTACATATATATACACGTAAACATATATATATATATATATATATAATACATATACCATATTCACATTTTACACGTTGCACGCAAAAAACTCTTCAAAAAATTGCCAGCTGAGGCACTGTTGTAAATCCTAAACAATAATAATTGGATAATGGAAACTGTTAAATTATATTTTACACATGTACATATATTTACATATGCATATATACATATATATATATATGTATATATATATATATACGATTAAGGGATAAATCATTTTTCTCTTATTCTTTCGTAATTTTGCTTCTTTGTTTTTTCCTCTTTTATTCCGTTTTTTTCTCTTTTTTTTTTTTTTTTTTTTTTTTTTCTTCTTCAAAAATAGAACCGAGGAGAGTACTAAAAAATACATAAAAATATGTGAAGAATATATTTATATACTTTTAAATCGACAAATAATGAAATAATGGGGTTATTTCGTTTTTCAAAATTCCCCTTTTAAAAAAAATAAATAAATAAATAAAATAATTTCGTTTATATTTGTTGTGTGTTCAAACTGATATGAAGGGGTAAGTGTAGCATGGTTTTATTTTCTTATCATCACACAGTACAATTCAGTACAGTTAACTACACACTATTATACTAAAGTTTCATTTTCTTTTTAGCTTAAAAGACTATTCTGGACAATTTTGAACAGGTTCCTAGATTCATAACTTTTGTTTCAGTACACATCCCCCTTTCTCTTCCTTCTTTCTTCATTATGCCTTATGCATATAGTACGCGGCACGTATAATATAACACGTCTCCCACCACCCCCACATATTGCGCTGTAAGGTACATATAAAATAATAATAATAATAATAATACTCTGTTTGCACAATATCACGCACCCCCTTATTCCTCTCCCCAAACCCCTCTCCCCTGGGTCAGGACATCTGTTGCTTGTTGTTGTTCGAATTGTAAAGGTACAACAAGTTAGACAAAATTTCTTCGTTATCCTTTATCATTTTAAAATTCTTCTCATCCTTTTTGTTATAAGGTGAGTTTATTCTTCTCTTACGTGAATTGAGCAAGCCGTTTTCTAAACAGAAATTTCTAAAAGACTCGGCTTCAATTTTTGCTTGTGCTAAACCTAATTTCTTTACACTAAAACCTTTAGTTTTAATAGAATTATTTATTATATATTGCACTCTGTATAATTTTTTTGCATGATCATAATAAATTCCTTTTGGTAACGACTGCTTAATTAAATTGATGTCTATATCACTTGCTGCTGCACCTGCATTATTGTTTTTTTTCTTACCACCATTTTTATTATTATCTACATTTTTTGATTCATTTCCTGATACATTACCATTCGTGATATTTGCACCACTAACATTAATTGCACCGCTTGCATTATTTGTACCTTTTGTTTTAGCCTTTTTGTTTGAATGCCCTGATGGACCTAAGTATCCAAATTCATCCAACAATTTCTTTTCTAAATTGTCCCCATTACTATTATTACCAAACTCGTTATCATTGTAATTGTCATTATAATTATCATTGTACATGTCGTTGTAATTATCATTATAGTTCTCATTATAGTTGTTGTTGTAGTTATCATCGTAATGCTCCTTGAAATTTTCCATATACGAATCGTTAAAATTATCGTTAAAGTTATCATCATAATAAAAATAGTCATTATTATGCATATTGCCATATATCATGTCCCCTTTCTTCTTCTTACGGGTGTTGTAGTCATTCGTTTCCTTTTCTGTACTGTGGGGGTATTTCACACAGTTCGAAGCATCCCCCTCCTTATTATTACTATTGCTGTTGTTACTACTATTACTATTGTTGTTATCATTGTTGTCATTATTATTGTTATCATTGTTATTGTCCTCCTCTTCGTTCATAACAGAGTTTTGTTTCCTACTGAATATGCTCAGATAATTCTGAAAAAATCTGGACGACGAATTATTGCTGTCTCCCTCCTGTAGTTTATTATCATTACCGGTGCTACTATTATTACTATTGTTACTATTACTGCTATTGTTACTGTTATTACTGTTGTTACTATTACTACTATTGTTGTTCTCTCCTGGCTCGAAATTTTCATCTTTGTCCATCATGAAATTATTCTTTCCGTTGCTACTACTATTCACATGATCAGCATCATCATTCATGAGATCATCGTCCATTGGAAAGGCGCTATTACCCACTCCTTTAATGTCAACACTTCTTAACGCCTGCTGTTGCTGTTGCTGTTGCTGTTCTTGTTGCTGCTTTTGCTTTTCCTCCTTTTCATACTGCACCATAATGGACTTCAAATAACTTTCATACTTATCACTTAGAATGCCGTTTTTTCTAGTTCTTCCATTTATATAAGAAGACACTAGTAGGTCATCATTCTCCTCTTCTTTGTATCTATTATGATTATTATTGTTAATTCCGCTGTTTTCATCACCTACAACATATACCTTCTCTTTTGCAAAGTTTAAAAAATTCTGAATATCTTGGTAAAATATCTCGGGGAAATTATTAGTTAATGCATCTTCATCCTTACTACTATGTGTTTTGCTATAAATGCTATTATCATTGGTTCTATTACATGAAGTTGTGTTTTCCTGGTCATTATTCACAATATAATCATCGTGCACATGATGATCTACCCCCTCACCACCTATGTTACTGCTATTATTATAATTATTATCATTACTATTACTATTACTATTACTGCTATTATTATTACTACTACTACTACTATTATAATTATTATTACAATTTGCTTGAAAATCATTATCTCTGCTGCTCCCATTTGCATAATGCATATAAACGGATGGTGAGGAAATTTTATTCACGTTGCCATTTAATAATCTATCGTTACTATTACAATCCTCTACATCTTCTGAATACATACTTCCTCTTCTTTCTTTCCTTCCATCCATGTCCGTTACGTTACCATCCTCTACTAACTGCATACTGTTTCTATGTTTTTCTCCCTTCATTTCGCTTTTCACTTCGCCTTTCATTTCATTTCTAGTAAATAGATCAAGGTCATTAATCCTATCAAACTTTATACTATTATTTTCCCTATTATTATTATTATTATTATTGTAATGCGCCAAATTACTAAAATTATCGATATAGGGAAATGTTTCATTTGACTCCCTATTTTGAACCAGGTTATAGGATCCCTCAATAAAGTTCTTACCATTTTCATTGCCCAATGCAATAGCATCTCCTTCGAATGCTACACCTTTGTTTATATCTGCTTCTACCTTTACACCATTCATGTGTGCCTCTGATAATAGCTCTTGCTTCACGTCTGGGTAATTCAACATATGTGTCAAGACGCGCTGCTGTTGCAGCTGGTATTGGTGCTGGTCCTGATGAGTGCAGCTGTTGTTATGGTTGAGCTTTTGTCGATCTATTTCTACCCCCTGTACATTAACATGGTTGTTTGCACATGTATTGTCATTACTACTCACTTTCTCGTAACTGTACATGCAGCTCCTAATAACTGTACCACCTAATCCTACTCCTCCACCTACTTCTGCAACTCCACCTCCTGTTTCATCCCTGCTATTATTATTATTATTATTTAGACTCTTCTCATATTCAATGTTAAAATTACTTCTAATACTTTCCAATTTAACTACATTTTCTGGTTTGTCCACCTTATCCTCATTATTTTTCAAATTACATATTACCATATCACCATCTAAGTAGTAGTCCCCTGTCTCTCCTCCTCCAATGTTTCCCTTCTCATACATTCCATCATTTCCATCTCCACTACAACCATCATTATTATTATCATTATTATCAACAGTACCGATGTTACGATTTTCTGTAGTTTGCTTGATTCTCTTCAGTTCATGCGATTCGTCATTCTCTTCACTTAATAGTAATGTTGCTCCTTCCCTATCGAAAATGTCCTTCATGATATCACTGTTCATTTTTTGACTATCAAACAAAAATGGATTGCTGTTACTATTCATATTATTGATTTCGCTTTCTACAATATTCTGACTCTCCTTATTTTTCGTAACAAACTCTTGCAATATAGAAATATCTATTTCGTTGCTTTTATTTTCATGCTTCACTATGTTTGAAGCCGTGTTGTTTCTTGTCGAGTATCTGTTCCCCTGAGAGTTACCACCACCACTGCCATTACTGTTGTTATTATTAATGCTACCACCCCCAACATTATTATTACTATTGTTTTTACCGCTACGGTCGCAGTTTTGATCACTTGAATCTTTGCTTGACTCATCTATAAAACCCTTTGTCGCACTTGTACTGTTTGTTTTTTCCTTTAATCTACTTAAATTTAAAGAACTCGTTTTTAACTCCTTATGTGGTGTACTCGTATTATAATTTGTGTTACTACTACTATTATTGTTCGCACTACTAGCATATTTCTTATTATAAAAGTATGACGAATTAACATATACTGGATTTAACCATTCACTTTTGACTGGTATATTTCCAACATCACATCTGTAAAGAATACACTGTTTTCTAGCTTCTTCTAACGTGTTATAATGTATTAAACTAAATCCTTTCGTTTTAAACTTTCCGTTTTCTTTCCATTGACATCTCCATAATTTCCTAGCAGAATCGAAGTACACACCAGTTGGTAATGGTCCCATAGGTATTAACGAATCGTCATTGTTATTTCCATCTCCTTTACCACCTCCACCACTACTACCATTGTTGTTATTACCACTATTATTGTTATTCGTATTGTTGTTACTGTTGCTTCCATATAAATTATTGTAATTTTTTACATTCGACAGATTATTACTCTTTGCTCTTTTGTTTCCATTTTTTCTCTTCTTAATCAAAGTAATATCATTATCACTAGTATTTTTTTTCTCCTCCTCATCTCCATAATTTTCGTAATATTTACTTCCCCTTCCAAAATTGGTATTCGACACACTTCTTTTCTCTCCAATATTATGAAACTTATCCTTTGCATTTAAAATGTAATCAAAAAACTCACTATTATTATTATTATTAGTTGTAGTAGTTGTACTACTATTAATAATATTGATATTACCATGTTTTATTTCATCTCCTCCTACTCCACAACCCCTTCTTCCCTTTTCAAAACCAAATACTTGATAAGTCGATGTACCAGATGTATCTGAGAACTTGTTTCCTCCTAACACAAGACCACTACCACCTCCATCAACATTCAGGTTGAAGTAATAATCATTATGATTTCTTACACCTACTTCATAATTATTATCAAAATAACTATATTGGTTGTATCCAAACGTTGTGATATTCCTAATCATACCTCCTTCATCTCTATTATTTAAACTTAAAATATTATATTTTTCACTACTGTACCCGTTTTCATATCTTCCTATTTCGCCTACATAATAAGCACCACCACCACCCTTTCTTCTTCTAAAACCCTTTTTAACTTTTTCATAATTAGGAATACTAGAGTACTTTAGGTTGCTACTTTCTTGCAGCATATTCTTTCTGTCCAGCAGGACGTCAGCACCAATATTGCCAATATCGCTAATACCAGCACCGCCAAAAATCAAGTGATCCACGTAAAAATCTTTATCTATTGAGTTAATATGACTCTCCAACTCGTAGTAGTCATCAATTGGAAAAACGCCCTCTTGGTAGTAATCATAGTTATTATAACAGTTATTATTATTACTAGTAATGTTACTATTATCGTTTGCCCTTGAATAATACCTCAAATGGTAGTTCTGCCTTCTATTATCCGCTAAGTGAAAACGCGGCATTATGTACTCACTAAATGTCACATGTTTCAAAAAGGTCTCATTTTGATATTGAAAATTATCATCGGTGTGTAAAAACATAAAGGTATGTGGTTCATGAGGAAACAACGTGTACAAAATTTCTGACTCGTGCATATTTCTTGGAAAAATAGTATTATTTAAAAGAATAAATTTCTTATATATAATATCATGTACCATTGAAATATACTTAATTTTTATCTTATTCTTTTTTTGACTAAAATGATTCATTAAATTATTTTTATATTTTTTTTCTAATAATTTGTTATATAGACAAGAATTATTGCCCTTCTCCTCATTAACCTTATATGATTTACCGTTACTACTGCCTCCGCCACAGTGATTACCGTTATTATTACCATTGCTATTATTGTTAATACTGTTATTAATATTACTGCTGTTATTGTAATCATTACTGTTAATAATATTATTGTTCATATTGATATTAATGTTACCGTTATTGTTGTTATTATTAAATAACTTCGCCACCTTATTTCCACCCTTTTTATTGGATGCCGATCCATTATTTCTTCCTGTTCCATTCATTTTCAAAGAATACCCTCCTTTACTTCTAGTGCTACTGCTACTACCTCCACCACCACAATAACCATCTTGTATTGTTGCATTTTCATATAAGTTGTAAAAGAACCACCAATACGGTTCTATAAGCCCATTTTTGTTCATCAACTTATATAACATTCGTTTTCTCCCTTTATCTCTACTTCTTAAATTAATTCTTGATACACACTCTTCAGAAGAATAGTTTTCCGCTGATTGTGCGTTACTACTACGCAAGTGATACTTATGTTTTGTAGTAAAATGAGAAGCGGCACTAAAATCGCTAGCATTTGAATAATATTCTTTTTTTTGATTATTTATATTAATACCTACTATCTTATTATCCGCAGATGAACTATAATACTTTAAGCAAATAGGTACATCATCGCCTTCTCCATCCGCTGCTACCATTGTTACTCCTTTTGAATTACCAAAATTTTTATTTTTCTTTTGCTTATTTCTTAATGATAAGGATGTATTATCCAAATTGTAACTTACCTTTTTCTTATTCCTTAACTTATTTTGTAAATACCTTTCTTCACTTTCATATTTTTCGTGTTTTATGAACAAATTGTTGTATTTATTAGCATGCGTCTGAACTGTATTATTAACATCACTGTCGGAAGCATGCTTTGTTTTATTATTATCCTCCTGATTATTATCGCTGCTTTTATTTCCTTCATTGTCGTTAATGTCAACATAGTTTATGCGCACATTTCCGTTTTTGTTTTTTCCATAATCTCCACTATCTTCCATCCCATTATTCTGCATATTGCGCATGTTATGCAAATTGTGCAATTTGTTCTGTAGATTATTGTTCAGGTTGTTATAAATACTATAAATTCCACCATGCACGTTGTTGTACACGTTGGTGTAACCTCCTCCAACACCACCATTGGCGTAATACTCATCCGTAGCAACGGTCATATTTATGGGGTTCCACAAGTTCACATTTTTCTCCTCAATCATATTGTTGTCAACACAATTAACAACATTATTATTCTCATGCATATTATTTTCACCTCTAGACGTATATTCATTATTATTCTCATTTAATGATGTATAGTTATTATCTTCACATAAGCTTATGGGTTCTGAAAATTTTTTCATTCGATACATTGCTTTATCAAGATCTAGAGTAATAACTTTCGTGTTCTGAACACCAATATATAAACTAACACGCAATAATACTAATTTAAATAAATTGTAAATACATTTCTCTGTAAATAAACTAGCTTGATAGTATTCATGTAAAACACATAACACATTATCAATTATTTTATTTTCATAATCAACCAAATATTTTAAACAACTTTCCTTGGAATTTCTTTCTAAGGCTAATGAATAATTATATTTTAAATTATTTTTACTTTCCTTTAATTTTGGTTTCCCTTCTGTAATTTTGCACACATAATATTCGTATGCAAAAAGATCAGGTACCCATCTAATACCTATCATATAATTGTTTATACATTTTATATTACTTTGTAGTAAATACTGTATAAATCTTTCTGCTATCTTGTGATTTTTCTTTATATAATTCTCAAATTTTGTAAATTTTATAAATACAAATTTATTTAACTCATATATATAATCAGGAATATCATCTAACATCTCGTCTTCTGGAGAAGCTTCATTCACTATAATTACATCATTTTTAAAAAATTTCTTATTCATATATGTATTTTCAAAACAATCATATATATATGAATTTATATAAACGCTATTACGTATAAAATTTATTATTTTTCTTTTATAATCTAAAGACATCTTTTTTTTCCTTTGTGCATTTGTATCATTGTCACCATCATCTGCATTTGCATTATACAGATTGCACTGTTTCTCATTATCTTCCGCTTTCCATACAGAACTATAGCCTTCCTTTCCAATTAAGGAAGTATCATTGTTTGTGTTATTTCTACTACTACAGCTGCTTCTATTGCTACTTCTATTGCTAGTTCTGTTACTACTTCTATTGCAACCTCTGTTGCTGCTGCTGTTGCTACTGCTATTGCTATTGCTAGTGTTGTTTCTACTACTATTGTTACTACTGTTGTTACTATTATCGTTACTGATATTATTACTACTATTATTCGCACCCTCTTCACTTTTGTAAAAATTATACTCACCTGTTGCTTCTACATATACATTTTCTCCTTTCATTCCTTGCTTAAGCGCTGCATTATAAAAACTAACATTATAATCGTTATTTTCAAGTTTCGGCATGTCAAGAAAGTTATTGTAATTATTGGTACAACTGTTGTTTTCCTTATAATTATTAACAACATCTTTTGATGTGTATGTATTTTGCGTTTCGTTTTTATTGCTTCTTGGAGTGTCATTCGAAATGTTATCTTCGAAATTATTACTTTTTTCATTACTTTTATAGTTCACAGTATTTAAGGGTAGATTCATAGACATGTCACTGTTTAACGATTCATTGTTAGGAGTATCTGTAGAAGTATTATATTTTTCTCCTTTTATATCATCCTTCACGTTACTATTGCCGTTATTGTTACTGTTACTATTACTATTATTATAATTAACCTGAACATGACCACCAGTGTTTTCACTGTGCCCCCTAACAAACGAATCACCTATGCCATCATGCTCACTTTGCATATTTTCTACGTTTTCGAAAATAAAAATTTTTGATTTCACACACGCACCATATTTTATTTTTATTAAAATAATTAATTTATTTTCTACAGAGTCTTTAAAATTATCAGGAATATAATTTATATCATCTAACTTATGCATAAAATATATTTTTATGTTACTTAAAAATTTTATATATTTTTCAGCATTCGTGTTAAAAACAACATTATCTAAATCTATATTTAAATATTCATATGTATACATATTTTCTTCACACGTAGTTTCTGAGTTACAATTTTCATAACTCAAATTCCTCATGACCACATTTAAAAGGTGGTCAACATAATCTGACTTATTACACTTTTCATTATTATTAAACAATTCCCCATTTTTATTAACAGAGCATGCTAAGCTATTATTGTTACTTTCGTTGTTGCTTCCAACGCTTCTGTCATGGTTACTGTTGTTACTGCTGTTACTGTTATTGTTAATGTTGTCATTGTTGTTTCCACTATTTTTATCAATAATGACATCGTTATATGCAAACTTTCCATTTTTATTACAATTTTTGTTGCTAAAAAGGCTGTTATCGCTATTATCATTGTCATTATTATTATAACTACTACTACGTCCACTGCCATTATTATGGTTATTATTATTATCATCTTCATCAAAATTCTTGGTACTCAGTGTACAATAATTTTCTCTGTTACTACCGCGGTGGATGCTTCCGTTATATTCGGTATTTTTTTTATTATCGATATTATCATGGTTATCATCATTGTTACTATCGTTGTTGTTACCCTCATTGTTGTTACTATCGTTGTTGTTACTATCGTTGTTGTTACCCTCATTGTTGTTACTATCGTTGTTGTTACTATCGTTGTTACTGATATTATTAATCTCATTGTATAAGCCAATGTCGTTGCTATCATCTCTTAACTTTTCCATTTTCCTTTCTCTCTTTTTTAAATATTTCCCTAAAATTTGTACATATTTTTCTGCAATAAATTTTGCTAGATTGAACGAAATGTTCTTATTCACAGGCACCTTTTTTACTACATTTGTTTTTTTGGTTATTTTGTTGTACATTAATACTAAAAAATGCGGGGGAGGACCCTCAAACCGTAAAATGTATGAATATTGCGTGAGGTCTTTATATACCTTACTATTATTATTATTACTATTATTATTATTACTATTACTATTATTACTATTATTATTATTACTATTATTATTATTACTATTATTATTATTATTACTATTATTATTATTATTATTACTATTATTATTATTACTATTATTATTATTATTATTATTATTAATAATATTATTAATATTATTATTACTATTATTATTACTATTATTATTATTATTAATATTATTATTACTATTATTATTACTATTATTATTACTATTATTATTATTAGTAGGAGTACTATTAGTATTACTATCACTAGCATTATTTATAGCATCATTATTTCTAAAGTTATTACTGACGTTACTACTAATGTTATTATAATTAACTGACAGTGGATTGGAATACTTAGAGCAATTATCACTCACATGCGTATCATCGTCATTTATATTTTTATCTGAGAAAAAAAATCGACTACTATAAAAATTTGGCTCAAAAGGAATTTTATATTTTTTAATACTTTTTTTAGTACGCCTATTATTTATAGTTGTAATTTTTATTTTTTTCAAAAATATATTATCACATGAATCATTCCTAAAAAATGGATTATTGAAATTACACTTTTTTGAATTAATAACATTTGGTATTTCATCAGTTACATTATTATCATCGTAGTGTTTATACTCGGTTTCATAATTACAATTCATAAGATTAAGAGATAATCGTTTATAATAATAACTGCTCACTTCATCTTCACTTTTCTTTCCCGATTCCCTTATATCACCAAAATTGTTATGAAAATGATAATTAAATGTATTTAACAATATGTCTTTTCGATCCTTTTCAAAGGACATTTTAAAATCTTCATAAATAAAATCTGATAATTTGGAGTTTCTATTAGTTTTCTTGCTAATATTCCTGTTCAGACTCCTACTTGTGTTTGATTTCGTAATCGCGTATGCATTCTCGTTTGCATTCGCGCTTGTGTTCTCATGTGCATAATACCCGTTTACATTTGTGTTAATGTTGATATTAGGGTTTATACCTACATTTATATTCATGTTCATATTACAATTCACATTGGTGTTCATATTTATGCACATGTTAGTGCTCATGTTCTTGTCAACATTAGCACAATTTTCAATGTTTATATTTAATTCATCAAATGATTTTGCATATACATGGTTGTTATTATCATTTGTACTCACATTATTTGCCCCTTCTGTGTTAATATTATTTATTCCACTTTTATAAAATTGTATTGCATTTTGATCTTTTGAATTTTCTATATTTATTTCATTTTTCGTATTCTGTATGTGTACGCAAGGTAACATACTGCATTTAAGACTACAACTAGTCATTTTTTTTTTAAGGGAATCAATTATTTTTTAATTGATAATGTTTTTATTTTTAATAATATCATGTTATTACTTCAATATTTTTTTCTTCTACACTTTATTACAATAACCAAATTATATATTTTTTATCCATTAAAAAATATACTCAATATATTGAGAAAAATTAATTTAAAATAAAAAAAAAAAAAAAAAATGCGACGTTAAATCTTTTCAAAAATAAAATATGCAATATTTGAAATTATTGTTTAACATTTTAATATTTCTAGTTTGACATTTTAAAAAGAAATAAATAAGATTAACAGAATAAGTCTAATTAAGTTGTAAACAAAAGTAGGCACAAAAATAAGTACACATATACGTTAGCATATATACATATATATGTATACGTCCATACATATGAATATATATATTATGTATAACCCGTGTAACAGGTCTATGTACTTAATGTAAATATTGAAGTAATAATAAACAGAACTACATTAATTATTATATATATATATTGAAAAAAACGTCAGTATGTTAAAAAAAATATTTAAAACCTTTGTAAAATATAAATCTCAAAAAAGAAAATAATAATAAAATAAAATAAATAGAGCATAATGTTTCATAATTTTTTTCTAATAAATAAATGCAAAAATAAAGTTTTTAAAATATGTTTACATAAACCTGATGCAATTAATAATGAGGATTCAAGAGTACACAAACATCGGTAATGACACAACAAATATTATTAAAGAATTAATACTATAAAGAACATGTGAAGAATGGAAAAAAGCGTGTTTATATATATGTATATATTATACATATATATTATATGTGTGCACATGAGTATACATATGTATATGTAAATATTGTGGTAAAGCAGCTTAAGGGCGTATTCAAATATATATGATTTAATACAATTTAATACGGAAATTGAACAAACAGGCAAAAATGTATTGTGGTTGTTAATTTGAATTTGTATATAACTAAATAAACTATCTTTTACTCACTATTTTTTTAACAATAAACGCTTATATATAGTGTATTATGTTAATTATAATATATATATATATCACATAATCTTTTTTAAAAACAAAATTTTCATAAAACGCAAGATGTATGTTTGTATACATAAAATATTTGTCAGTATATATAAATTTGTGTAAAAAAGTATGAAAGCTTAAAAATACAAACACGTTCAAAAAGCTAATATATAAATATATATATCGTGTATGTAAATTTTTAGCTAAAAAAAAAAAAAAAAAAAAAAAAAAGGAAGCAAAAACGAAGAAAACATATATGGATGGTGAAATATATTTTCCTGATTTGTTAAGAATAAAAAATAAAATAAGCAAAAAACGTGAAAATAAAAAGCTATATATATGTGCAATGTTATATATATGTGTGTAATTATATACATGTAACAGTGAAGGTAACCAAGTTAAAAAGTTAAGAAAAAAAAAAAAAAAAAAAAATTTTTTTTAATTAACAAAAATTTACAAAATTAACAAAAAAACTTAAATGTTTAAAAATTAAAACCTTCTTTTTTAGTTTAGTATTTTATATTTCTCTCTCTATATACATATATATATTGCCAAAATTGTTTTAGTTTAATTAAAAAAAATTGTACATTATGCATTCTGTCCTTATGTAGAGACGTCCGTTTTCATTAAGTATGTAGTCAAAAATTGTTCTATGTATTTTCAATGCTTTTGTTACAAAAAAAAAAAAAAAATAAATAGATATATGAATAAAATGAAATTAACTGAAACGTAGTAATATATATATATATAAATAAAACAGTGGACATATGAAATGATGAATAAAAAAGGAAATGGAAAAAGCAAAAGTATAAATGTGGAAAAAAAAATTCATACAAAACAAAACGAATAATTACATAAAACATATACACTTCTATGAACATATATATGTATGCATTTGCATTTCTTTTATATTTATATGTTTTCGCTTATATGTGTATGGGTAAATAAACATAGATGTATACAGCATATAAAAATGTATGTGTGAAATGGTGTGTAAATAAATATATATAGTGCTATAAATAATTAAATAAAAAAATTAATAAAAAAATATATATATATATATATATATATATATGTGTGTGTACGTAAAAAACGTATCTTTATAAAAGAATAACGTATTTTATTTACATTTAAAAGGATGTAAATAAATGAATACGAAATAAATAAAATAATACATGTATCATATATAAATATATTTTCATGTTTCTTCATATTTTACATGCTTCAAAAAAAAAAAAAAAAAAAAAAATTGAAATTTAAACACACTTTGAAGTCTTATACAGTTTCTTATTAAACACAAATTTCTTGTAAAACTTACAATTTTTAATTACATAAAAAGAAATTCACTGGTAGTACTAATTATTAGAGAAACACAAACTTATAAAAACCCAATATTCTCAAAAAACAAATTTTATATATACAGAAATGAAATATATAATTTATATAAACAGTTACAGTTTTATCACTCATATATATAAATATATATATATATATATAATACATGTACATATATGTATATAATTTTTGAAAAACTCTACGAACAACATGAACACCAACATTCAACAATGAATATAAAATGACGTTCATAAAAAAAATATGATGCTCAAAGAATAATATGACAGCATAAAATAATAAATGTATATGTATAGAGTATATGTTTATTTGATATATATTTTGATAATTGCTTAAAAAATAAAATTCATATTCAAGTAAATGGAAAATATTAAAAGCAAAATTAATTTATAATAATTATATCAAATGTTACGTAAATTTTTTATTTCATAATGTTCAAATTTACATTTATATACGTATGTGTAAGTATATATGTAAAAGTATATGTATTTACATAAATATATATATATATATAAACATGAAAATATGTATGTGTTTAAAACGCTTTTTAATTAAATTTACGAATTAAAAAATTGAAATAAAATTCTTTAATTTAATATAAACACGAACAAACATTTACGCATATATGTATGTTCAGTTCAAACATAAACGTATTTTATAAAATTCCTTTTAAAAATTTACAAGTGTGTACAAAATTGTTTATATTACATGCAGGTGTTTATAAAGCTTACTATATATATACAAGAATATTAATTTCTCTGTTTTATAAAAATAGCATTCAACACTTTTTATTTTTTTATTTATTAATATACACATATATATATGTATATGAAATAAATATGTACAAGAATAAAAAAGTGCTTAAATGAATTAATTTATAAAGATTATAATTAGGTACTTAAAAAAGGTGTGAACTTTGGTACAGCATGTTACTTTAAAAAATTTTACCAGTAACACATGGTGTATAAAATTAAAATATATACAGCATATATATACATATATAATAGTACATATATAAATAAATATAATATAAAAGTACATGATGTAAGCCTCATATACGTTCATTTCATTTATAAATTTATATAATCATTTTTCACGAATATTTAATATAAAAAAAATTATAAAAAACAATGAAACATTTTTGCAATTTATTTTATATAATTTTTAACATATACGCATAAATAAAAAAATGTAGAAGAGAGGATGTTGTGTAAAAAAATTAATTCGTGGAAAAAATATAATATTAAGGTACATAAAAAAGTTTAATGTATATAAATAAAATATGAAAGGCAAAAAGAAATTAGCTATCAAAATTTTATTTATGAAAAAGATGTACATTAATTATATATATATAACATATATATTATATATATACTTTTATGTAATCCTGTATAGTACTATATAAATATATACGTTATTATGTATATTAAATTTATACTATATAAAATATATAAATATTTAAGCCCCTTTAGGGTTTATATATATATAAATACAAATTTATTAATCTTTTTTCAAGAACTAGTTAAAATTATAATTCTTAAAAAAAGATAAATATAACTTGCAACTTTTTCTTATTCATTTTATTTTTTAAAGTGAAACATTAAGCAAAAAAAAAATTGTAATGTATCTTAGGGTAAAAATTATTTTTTTTTCACTATAGAAACAGATGAAAAATATTTAATTATAGGCTTCTTAAATTTTTTTTTTTTTTTATATATATATTATATAACATAAACCTTGTTTTATTAATGTTGCCATTTATTCACTTTTTAACCTTTTTTTTTTTTTTTTTAATTTTAATAAAATTGCTAAATTAGAATTTTTTTTTTTTTTCACGCATATAAAATAGTTCTTTATTATTTTATTCCAATCCTCCTCTCTTTTTCTTTCTTAATTTTTCTGTTCTTCCTTTGCTTTTTTTTTAATTAACATTTAAAATTTTTTCCTTTTTGTATAACACATTTTATGCTTTTTACCTTTTATTTTTATTTTTGGTTAAGTGTTGCCCTTTCTTTGATTACATAAATGCATAGTTTATAATATATATAATATTACATATATATTTGTACCCCAAAATATTACTTTACCTCCATTTAATATTTATATGCGGTTTTTTTGCCTTAAATTGTTAATATGCATTTAAATTAAAAAAAAAAAAAAAATGCACATCACTTTATTTGATTAATTTTCTCTCCTTTTTTTCATTTATATTACTAGATAATTTTTTTTTTTTTTTTTTAATTTTTTTTTTTTTAACATTTTTAAGGCTCTCTTTCAGTTTCCCATGATTTTAATTTTTTCTTTTTTGAAACATGTAGAAAAAAAAAATTTATTCAAATAGATATATACAAATATATATACTTAAATATTTAAACATTAGCACATGTAATATTTTATGCGTATGACGATGGCATTAAAAAAATCTTAGATTTTGTTTCACGAAAAAAAAAGCATATATATAATAGCTGTGGTTTGTATAAAATATTTCTATACAAGCTTGACAATACCTGTTATATATAATATATATATATATATATTTATATATAAATTCATTACAAGTAACAATTATATACGATTATCACATATATAATGCATAATATTATTTAAATTTATGCTATATATATATACAGTAAAACGTTACCAATACTTACTGTAATAGAATAGATTAGCCCTATAACATGGAACAGCTATTAAACAAAAATAAAAATTATTGCCAACGCATGTTTATAGGGAAAAAATTACATAATTTTTGCCTCAAAGAAAAAAGTTTTATTATTAACTTTTCAATGTTTTGCGTTATTATATTGCTGCATATATTTTATTTTTTAAGAAAAAAAGAAAAAAAAAGGACATTTTTATTTTTGTAAGAAACATTAAAAAATAACAACTTCTTACCATTTTTGTGATTTATCTAAAAGGAAGAAATGGTTATATTCTGAAAAATGTGAAATGTTATATATATATATATACATATGCATATGTACAGTCATACAAATGTATATTAAACCCAAATATGTAAAAGTAGAACAAGCATAAAAAAGTGTAGCAGCTACACAAGAGCTATATATAACAGTAAGCATAAAAAAGGAAAAATAGGTATTCGTTATGAACTCTAAATATATAACGTAATTTACAAAAGGTTTGGTTAATATATGGACGTACCTGTATATGTTAGTTTTTATTTCTTTTTGCATTTTTTTTTTTTTTTTTGTTATTTTTTTTCCTTTATTTTGTTATTTTTTGCCTTTTTTTGCCATTTCTTAATATTTTTTGCCTTATTTTTGCTCTACCTTGCATTGCCAGTTTATACATTAGAGCCTACAGCTAGTGCTTGTGCATGGATAAGGTATGTGCAAAAATTGCAAGTAGTTACATGCGATTTGGTATGATTATGATCAGTACATGTTATTTTTTCATCACTTATTGATAAAAAAATTTTTACGATACCCATTTCATTAGCTATTTTCCTTGCCTTGTCATATAAATATACGTGTGGTTTTCCATATTTGTCATTTTTTATTTCTATGTCATTCATACTTAAACCGTATTTAGATATTGAACTTAAGCCTCTTCCAATAGACTTAAGTATGGCTTCTTTTGCAGCGAACTTTTTGCTTACATAAATTGCTAATTTCTCCATACCATCTTTAATCCGCATATTTTTTTCTTCCCAATTTTCTTTCCCCTTTTCTTCCATCTTTTCTCCCCCTTTTTCTTCCCGTTTTTTTTTCTGTTCTTTTCCCTCTTCTATCGCAAACTCCTTAAGCTCTAGAGAATTTAGTACCTTCTTCAAAAAGTAGTTTTTATTTTTTTTTTTTAAAATTTTGTAAATTCTGTTAACACTTAAAATATCAGTACCAATACCAACAATGTGATGTGAGTAAAAGGTTTGGGAGTAATGATGATATTTTAAATATTTTTCAATGATTTGCTCCTCCATGTCCATAAATTCGTTATATTCTTTAAAACTGTTTACATGATCTTTGTTCATTAAATGTATTAACGCATGCAAAACGTAGAAGGGAAGCCTTTCATTGACACAAAAGATTCTCTGGAAAAGTTTGTTAACACCTCGACCATTTTCTTCCTCGTCAGTGTCATAATAATTCTTATTCTCACTTTCATTGTTGCGTTCACCATCATTGCTTAGATGATCGCTGCTTCCACCAACACTGCTTCCCTCATTGCTGTTATAACTATTGACCTCTTCCGTAGTGCTACTTTGAGCACAACTTGCGCTGTTCTCTGCCTCTTTTCCGTTAATTACTTTTCTCTCATAATTTATTTTAGACATGACACATTCTCTATTTATATATTCAGGACACAGATAAATATCTCCTGCGTTAAAATATGTTCTGTCTGTAATACCACTGTTCACTAATTCATAATTTAAATCATTCTCATTTTCATTATTTTTAACATAATGCAAAAGAGATATAACATCCGTTGGCTTGTTTTTATTTCTGTGCATTTTATTAATACTTTTCATTTCCTTTAAAGTAACAAAAGTGATATTTAATTGGAAATTTTTGAATTTTAAAATGTCTAGAAGTTTCCTTACTTCTTTTTCAAAACTTGCTAGGTCTATTGGAATGTCTATCTGATTATTACTGATTTCTAAGAGTAAATTTTGGTCATAATTATTTCTGTACATAATATTATCATTTAAGGATTTATTTATTATGTTACTATTTATTATCCTATTATATATACTGTCAGTGTTTTCGTTTACCATAAATATTTTAGATAAAATGTGTACGTAATTTACATTTTTACAACTCTTCCTTTTTATTTTTGTAGGTTCCTTTATTGCATATTTGTTCCGCTCAAAAATTTTCCGATGAACAAATAAATTGTCAACATAACATATATCCTTCACACTTTTTATTTTTCTCATTATACTATTTACTCTTCTTGGTTTTATACAAACAATCTCACTCAGCGAAAAGGTACGACCTCTTGTATCACTCATATTAATATGGTTCGTTTTTATTATAGCTAAAGAATAAGCAACTAGTATACTAGGTAATATCTCATCTTTTTCAAATGAGAGAAAATAGAAAAACAACAATTTTATTATTTTCAAACGTGTATTACTTAATTTAAGAGATGATAAAAATCTAAGCATTATAACGTAGTAGCGTTCTTACAATGGTGAAATGTCTACCCTGGTGCACATCCGCACATATGCCTGCGTATGCGAAAGAGAAAGCGAAAGAATACATATAGATATTTACAAATGTATATCTATATATAAACATGTATTATGTATATATATATGCATACAACAAAAGCATACAAACAACTGTACCATGCGAACATTCACACGCATCACGCGATAGTGCCTTCTTTCTCTTTGAACATACAACTTATTTGGATTGCTAAACGGTCTCTGATTCTACGTTTCGTGTTCCTGTACCTATTCACGTATATACACATATGTATATATCGCGTTATGCATAAAAACGTAAAGATTCATTTAATATGTTCCTTCACCTTATATAACATGCAATTTAACAGCTTATTTTTTTTTTACCCTTTTAAGCCTTTCATTTTTTATACTTCGATTCTCGTAAATCTTTACTCTTTCCTTTTTCTTCTTTGTTTTTATTTTGCTCATATATATCTCCTATGTTTTTTTTTTTTTTTTTTTTTTAAATTCCTATATTAAACTCACCTCGCATTAACATCGCTCTCTCCATTTTTCTATATCTTTCTCTCTTCTCATTTTTTTTTTTTTTTTCTTTTTTGCTTAAAAAATAATACGCTGCGCGAAAACATACTTTTTCGAAAAAGTCAAATCCATTTTTACTTTGCAGAGTATCATGCCACATCATTTCGCCCTTTTCTTAGACTAGAATACTCCGATTATTGTATACTGAATAAGTAAATACTACACTACAAGTATATATGCATGCATGTATAAACATGCGCATATATAATTACAATGTAACATGTAGTAATATATTTTAGAAGCATATTATCATTTTTCATTTGTTGCATTAATATTTTTCCCTTTTAGAATTTGTGTTTCTCCTTTTTTCGAAAAATTATCTGTTCCCTTTTGTAATCATGGTGCACAAAAATGCGTCATAGGTGAGTCGCAAGCGTTTATATATATTTCAACATACTTACGCGCACACACATATATATATATGTACCCGCATATATATACATACGTACCCACATATATATACATGTACCCGCATATACGTACATATGTGTAATATTATTTGCACAGGTAGTATTCTCTTTTAATCACCGCCAAAAAAAAGAAAGAAAATATTGTTGTCACAATAACAACTCCATAAATAAATTACATATGCATAAATATATATGCTAATGCTTAAAATGCGAAAAATTAAAATATTTTAACTTCCCATTTTAAGCATAATATTAATTTCTATGGATCTATGTTTTGTGTACTAGGCTTTTTCATAATAGAAGTTTGTTCCCCCCGTTGCGCATTTGTACATATATATATAAACCCATACTCATATCTTATACATATCACACACATACACATATCTCATACATACACATATCTCATACGTACGCATATCTCATACATACGAATATCGCATACGTACACATATCGCATTCATGCACATATACATCTTTAAATGGATAGTAAAATAAATGAACATGGCCGAAATAAATATTTTTTTTTTTTTTTTTGGGAAATAGGGAAAAGCCTGAGGAATAATTGCATATGCAGCTTTAACCGCGCAACTTTATGACATAATTTTAAAAATTGTTTTTGTCTCTGTAATTTTTAAAAAAATATAATCTGTTCAGTTTTGTATATTTTTTTTTCCCCAGCTTATTATTTTTTTGCATTTCTATGGAAAAAACAGTTAAATCTTTCATTTCTTATATTGTTCTAAGTATTATCTATCATTTTGTAAATTTGCGTATGTGATCGCCTTTAAATTTTAAGCGTCACAAGAAACCCTCGTTCGTTCACTAGTTTGTTCTCTAGTTCATCATCTGTATTTATTGATCTCGTCTAGGTGCAATTATGTGCAAGCTTAGTGTAAACATAGATAGTGAACTAAGTTTAATTTTTTTTTTTTTTTTCCCCCTAACCCCTCTTATTACTCCTTTTATTACCCCTTTTGTGCAATCAATCGTACATTCCACATAAAAAACGATGTTGCTTTTTACAAATCAAACAAAACACATATTTACTTTTTTACATAATTCATTAACAGAATAATTATTTTAATACTGTAAAAGGTGGCAATAAAATTTTTGCGTAAACTTTTTCCCATACGTAATGTCGTTTTTGCAGTATCTTAACTTCTCTCTGTATATGTACCAGGACACTAATAACTTATAGCATATATTTTTTTCCACTAACCAACAGAAAGCTTAAAACTCCTAACATACGCCTGCAAAAACAAACAAACACCTACATACAAACATACCTATAAACTTATATATACATGTATGCTGATAGTTGTACAATTTTCCAATGAATCTGATATGTTATGTTTTATTCTATTATCAATACACATTTATTTTTTTATTTTAATTTCCCCGGTAACTCGCACCTCCTGTTTTGCATTACTCATTGTAGAAGGGTGTTTATTAAGGTTTATTTTCCATGTATTTTGTATTTTATAATTTGCATTTTTCATCTTACATATGTACGCGTGTATGTATGTGTGTATGTACGTATGTATGTATGTATATATATATATTTCTTTTTTTTTTTTTTTTTTTTTGTTGTTGTGTCACAAACGTGCGCATATTTTACCATCAGCCGTCCTTGTATACTGCATTTTATAAAATTCGGAAAAGCGTAAATCATTGCGATCATTAATGAGAACTTAATGTGGAGAAGAAGAAATGCGATACAATGCAACGCGGAATTATGTTGGCAAAAACGTCTGCTAAAATGTGAAATCATTTCTACAGGCTTGCATACAGTGTGAACCATTTTCACCTTTTTTTTTTTTTTTTTTGTTCCTCTTAACCATTTTTTACGTAAAAATGGATGTAATTAAAAAGGATAACGAAAAAAGGGAAAGTACGTCCTGTAAGCATATGGTAGCAGGAGAGAGAGAAACAGACGTGCTCATTGTAGGAACAAGCACAGGTGGACTACTGTTGTCATTAGACTTGTTAAGAAAAAATGTAAAACATTTAATAATAAGCTCATGTGAAGAAAAATTAGAAGAAGAGAAAACTAATGAACAGTATTTACTATACCCTAGGACACTTGAAATGTTGCAAGATTTAAATATCCTATCGGAGGTTCTAATCAATAGTTTAAAATTAACTGGTATCAGTTTATATATAGAAAATAAATTAGTACACAAAACAAGTAAATCATTCTTTCAAAATTTTAATGTCACTATACCATATATGTTGAGTATTAACAAAATAGTTCTAAATAATATTTTGAGAAAATACATAAAGCAATTCCATTTTTTAGTAGAGGATTATACTATACTGCGGGGTATCAACAAAAATTGCAATAATAGGGAAAATAAAAAATTATTTAATGATACTAAGGAATATGGATATAAAAATAGGAACAACATTATAATAAAACCACAGAAAATGAATAAAGAAATATCGTCAAAATATGGTGAGAAAAGAATATCGAGGAAGACTAATTCTAATGAACCTTACAAAAATAAAAAGGAAAAAAGAAGAAATGTGAGGAAATTATATACCTTGCCATCTCTCTTGAAAAGTAGGCAAAGCGAGAATACAGGTATAAGCAGAAGAAGACCCTGCAATAGTAAATGCAGTAGTCGCACACATAGTAGCACACAAAGTAGCACACAAAGTAGCATACGAAGTAGCATACGAAGTAACACACGTGGGAAGGACAAAATGAGCAATAATTTGAGAAAAAAAGAATATCTCTTAAATCATAATAAAAAGGAAAATAATAAAAATGGTAGCTTTTGTACAAGTTTCACTTATAAAACTGAAAGCAGCTCGAACATGAGCACAAGTTCAGCCACTTCATATAGTACTAATACCATTTCTAGTTTGTCAAATGAAACAGAACCAATATCCTTTTACCCTAGTTGTTTCATTAATTCCGGAAGTAGTACTAATTATAAAAATTCCCTCAACGATTATAAGCATAGAATATCGGATAGTTCATTTCCAACTACATCTCAAGGAGTCACAACGAAGATAAAGCTACCCTTATTAACAAACCTAAATGGGGGAAATCATATCCGTCATAAGGATGAAGATATAATAAATGATCCTATTAATAAAAGCTGTGAATACAGTCTACGCAATGGAAACAAGGGAGATAACGAAGAGTTTCTAGTTATACAAGAGAACAGTAGTATAAATATAAGTAAGGGGAAAAGAAGGAATCTAAATCTAATGACAGCCTATGTAAGGCAAAATAACTTTCCATACAGCAGGGGTGGTACCAAGAGAATTGGTAGCAACAGAAGACGTGATAGTCCCAGCAGAAGGGAAAGCCTCAATAGAAGGGATCGCCTCGACGGAAGTAATCATGTCAGCAGTACCAACTACTACTACCACAGGGGACGGAACAAGAAAGATGTGCGGCACTACTCCGAGATTAAAAGCAAATATATTGTAGGTGTTGACGGGAGGAAGTCGAGTGTCCGAAAATTCGCACATATAAAATTGGAGGATAAAAAAAATGAAAAGATAGAATATATTTCTGTAGATATATGCGCAAAATGGAACAATGACATGAGTCACTATAACTTATCTATAATTCAATCGAAGTACGGTTTTGTTACTTGCTTCCCCATATTTGTAGATATTACTAATATAAATGAGAAGAACTTTTACTGTAAGGATAAACAAATTAAAAAAATCATAAAAAAAATTAAGATGGAATGTAATCTAAGAAAAAAAGAAAAGTACATCAACCTTTTAAAAAAAAAAAATAAATTAAAAATTGCACAAACGTCCCAGTTTTTTAGCTTATCTAACACGGACAAAGACAACTCAAACGTGTCATTGAGAAATGAAACAGCCAGCCAAAACGCTGATCACAGATACAATGAGGGGGAAAAATATGCGCACCTCTGTAATAGCAAACAGATAAATATTTTTCATAAAAACTATATTAACCATAACATTCAAAAGGGAAACAAACGCATCCACATGGATAATATAAGTGTAGACAATATAAACGAAGTAGACCACCATGACAATTCAAAAAACTACGTAAATGATATATCTTCTCAAAAGAAAGAACAAAAAAATATTATTTATCAAGAAATTTTAGACTATTATAGTAAAAATAGAAACAGTAGTACTTCCTCTGGTGAACATAAGAGAAGGGAAAAAAAAAATTTACAAATATCAACATATGCCACCAGTTCATTATTATTTTTAAAAAAAGAAGTTCCAGCCAATATAGACAACCCACATTCTTATAAAAATGATGTGGTAACCCCTAACACATGTACATATGACATAGCCGACACAACAATGCCTTTTGAAAAGAAAAATTACGCATTTGAGGAAATTCCAAAATATGAAAAACACATGAAGAATTCAATAAAATTGAGAAGTAGTTCAGAAGGGAACTACCCTGATGTATTTGATACTAAGGTGAAAGGCAGAATATTTTTATTTCAAAAAATGGACCATGTAGGGAGAGAGGCTTCATTGAAGGAAAGTGTATCTTTGTTAGGTACTGTTGCGGGAGCTTCTTCTGAACAGCCCCTTGACAAATGCAGCTGCAGGGGGGAGCCACAAGGTTTTGTTGCTGCTCGTAGTATTGGGGGTGTTGGTAATACCATCTATAAGTTCAACAACAATGTTGGTAATTCCTCTCATAGTTGCATCCCCTATTCAAAGGAAGCCTTTACAAATGGGGGGATCGACGGTGATGACAATCCCAATGCCAATGAAATAATATTGTTGAATAATAATATGAATGAGGAATGTAATGACTACAATAATGACATTTTCAGTATGAAAGAAGAAAATATAGACATGCAAAGGAAAGGTAATAAAAATAGGAGGTTTCCAACGAACAATTCTTTTAACACTGATAAAGAGACCCCTTTGAAGGTGACGAACAGTAGGTACAACATAGGGAACATTGATGGATACCGAATTGTTCGGAAGGAAAATGGACATGATGGAACTGACAATAGCTTTACTGACGCCGTAAGCAACAATTCTAGAGAGGGGATTGATCATGGGTCCATGTTTTTTATGGGAAAAGGCAGTTACAACTGGCATTTGACTATATGCAGAAGGGGGGGAGGAAAAACCCTTAACAAATGCTTATATCATATAAAGAGGTCAAAAAAAGTTACTTATGAAGAGGTTATTGATATAATTAAAAATGTATTTCCAAGTATTGAACTATATTATTTGTATAATTTAAAAGTTGGTAGACATAAAGATAAAATTTGTAAAAATTATTATCGTAACTCGATAATATTAGCAGGGGAATCTAACTGTTTTTACAACCCACTATTCAATATAAGTATTAACTTAACTATACATGATGTTTATAATATTGGATGGAAGTTAAATTATTTAATTAATCATAATTCTTCTTCACTATTATTAGAGTCTTACGACAAAGAGAGAAAATTCATTTCAGAAAAGGTTTTATCATGGAATAGCAAAATTTTTAACTTTTTTTTTTTTATTTTTAATTGTAATGGTAATACTACTTGTAATTGTAACTGTAATTGTAATTATAACTATATATATTACATATTATCCTTTTTAAATTGTTGCACTTGTCCGTTTGCTAATTTTTCTTCAATTCATAACTTTTTTGAAAAATTTTACTTAAAAACTTTTATGCTACAGAATAATTATTATGGACAAATTGTAGCCAATAGTTCCGTTAAGATGTGCAGTACTAGTTTCATCTGCTCAGATAGAGCAAAAAATTGCATTTTAAAATATATTTATTCAAATAATAATTACGAAGAAAAGAGTGTGTGCCTATATGATTACCTACGTGATCAAGTCCACACACTAATATTATGTATAAACATATCAGAGGTAAGAAGCACTCCATATGTGAATTTTAAATCGTTCAAAAAAAGGAACAGAAAATATGGCAGGGAATATTACTTGGGGAATTACAAGGGGTATGAATGGACATATGACAAAGCATCCCTAGATAAGCTAATAAAAATAAGAAGTTTAACCTACAGAACAATGATGAAGACTCCTAATAAATATTCTGTGCAAATTATATGGGTCTTATGTAATAACAGCAAAAACGAATTTATCCAAAGTAACACAAAATTATTCCCCTTAAAATCCTCCTCCTCCTTTACACGTTTAAATATTAATTTTTATAATGTACCTAATCAGCTACTAAATAACATAAAAGCCCCAAGAATTAAAAGGCAACATATATTATACGATTTTTTAAACGACTTTCAAAAACAATTTAATATAAAATTAAACTTGCCAAACAATTTAATAGAATCACACAATTTCAAATCTGCAATGTATATTTTCATTCGACCCGACTTGCATATTACACACATGAATTACGTGAACGACGACAAACAAATTGTTTCCTTCCTCGACTTTTTATACAAATTTTACGGTTAGCCTTAAGTTCAGGTGCCACATTCTCAGCGCTTTTCCTTGGGCTTGTTAGCAGTTTTTCATGTGCATCCACGTATGTGCTGATTATGCAGAATGTACGAAGTACACATATATACGTACATATATATATACATACATACATACATACATACATACATACATATTTACATACATACATACATACATATATACGTACATACATGCATACATTAATTTTTTTTTTTTTTTTTTGGAGTGTATTTACATTTTTATTATCATATGAGCACACACCTTTCGCCCAAATAAGTGAACTTTTACAACTAGATCGTGATATTTTTTTCCATAATACTTTTAGACAAGTAGAGTAAAACAATTATAAATACACATTAAGCTAAAGAAAATATACGTATACATGTTATGTCCACATGTACAGACTTATGACGAAAAATTTAAAAAACGTCCCATTCTCTATTTTTTAATTTTGAAGTTTCTTCTTCAGTACACATGTGCAATTCTACAAATGGGTAATTATTTTTATTTTTTTTATCTTTTATATTATTTATATTTTTTACATTTTTTTTACTTTTTTCTAAAATAAAACAATATAACGGGGTAAGAATATTCTCTTTTCTTTTTATTTCCCCCAATTTGAACATTTTTTTTTTGTGAAAAAGTTAATATTTGTAAAAAAAAATTTATTACGCAGTTTTGTGCGTTATGCGCAATACATAAGGGTTAAAAAAAAAAAAAAAAAATGTTTCGATTAATCTGTGGTCTTCTACGTACATACGTGCAAAAAATATACCTGTGCGTGTTCCGAATATGTCCCATCGTGGGAAGGCTAAAACGGTACATTTTGTTACATACATATGTACGTAGGTACATATACATACATATTAGTTTGTACACATATACACATAAACCCATAAACACACTTTTTTTAATTATAAGTAATTTTTAATTTTCTCCATCACTTTTTTTTTATTCTTCGTTTTTAAATTTTCCTTGTACTTTTCTCTGCTCTTTTTTTTTCTGTGCATATATTTCAGTTTACTTTTTACGTACTCCTTTGTATATTTCTTTATGTGCGGTTTCCATGTATCGGACAGTTTTTTTGTTGTATCTTCAGAAAGGCTGTTGTGCGAATCGCAGCTTGAATATTCCGTTATGCTACTCTCGTCACAATCGTTTGTGCTTAAACTAATATTATCGCTATAGGAACTCCTTTCGTCATAGTCTTCCGTTTGGCTAATCTGCTCTTTCGTTTTGCTCCCTTCTTCCTCTTGGACAAATTTGTTTATCTTTTCATCGTTTTGCTCCTCCCCCTTATCGACTTCATCGATGATATGGATGTCATTAGCTTGGCAAATATCATTCTCACATTTGCCATAGTAGCATTTGTCATCATCACAACTGTCACCCCGTTCGTAACTTCCCTCATCAACTTCACATGTTCTTTTCTCAGTTGGTACCTTTTCAACTTCCTGAGTATAATCTCCCTTTGCCTTTTTCATTTGCTCTGGTATGCCCCTCTCTTCAGTTGTTAACTCGAAAACTTTTTCTTGACTTTCACAAGAACCTTTAGAAAAATCTTCATCTATATTATCCTCTCTCTTTTCTATTTTTATGTTTTCCTCTTCCTTATCATTCGTACATTCGTACGCGTCCTTAAAATCACCTTCTGATATTTGAGGGGAATGAAATGAAGGAGTGTTATTCTCTCCTAATTTATCAACTTCCTTTTTCATTGTACGTGCTATATGAAGTTTGTCCAGGTAGTCTTTCCAGCTTATATCATATTCCTCGGTGGTTTTATCTTCCCCATTTGTTTTGTCTCCTTCGTCTGTTTGACTTTTCCCACTTCCATACTTTTCGGGGTTCCTTTCTTTATCTTTCCTTATTTCGTCTTCATCTTCTCCCTCTTCTTCTTTTTCTTTTTCTTCCTCTTCCTGTACTTCCTCCTCTTCAACACTGCCAAGTGACGAGTACCCATCCTCGTACTGCACAAAACAGTTTGCATTCCCCTCCGAGTAACTAGAGCAAGAGTACGACTTATCATTCTGCAAAATTTGTAAAAGCATATCATCCTCATTAACCGAAACATTTACTTCTTCCGAAACAATTTTATGATTAGTTAGTCCTATGACATCTTCATATAAAGGGTAATCTTCAATTTTAATTTTATATTTCCGAAAAAAGTGATTTATAACACATTTAACATCTCGTTCGAAATATGTTTTTCCATTCTCATGATGTAAGGAAACAATTTGAGGGAAATCAATAATCGTTATATTTTCATCATCATCAATTAAAATATTAAACTCATTAAAATCTCCATGAATAATATCTGCTTTAGCAAATTTTATTATTGTATTTATTAAAAAATCTATAACTTTAAAAGGATTACTTATCTTAACATGTGATAAGGGATAACCATTTATATATGACATCAAAATCATGTGCCGATTTAGATCATATGGTTTAGGTACAGGAAAATTATTTTCATATAATGCTTTTAAATATGTATATTCTTTTGTTGCTGCAATTTTTGATAAGTACAACCAATTTCTAAATTTTTTTTTCCCATAATAATCTCTATTATTTTTTATTGTTCTAAAAGATATTCTACCTAACCTATGTATTTTCAGACATAATAAATTATCATTTATATCTTTACATATATATATATCCGATTCTTTTCCTACTCCTATTTGATTCCCTACACTTTTTAAAATTCCTCTATTTAGAAAAGCACGTAAGGCCAAAAAATCGTATCCTAAATATGTTAATTTATACCCATCATATGTTCTATTTTCATGACTTATCAATTTATTTTTTAATAATTTTTTCAGAACAGATGTTATACCTTCTTTCCTTAAATTTGCTATGCTTGCTATTAATGATACGGGCAAATATTCATGATTTCGCATGCCCATTTCAATCGCTGTCAATACTCGGTACTCATTTCTCGACAGAAAGCAGAAGCACGATATATCTAGCTTCATCCTCCCCCGTTTATTACATACACTCCCTTAAAATAGTACGTGGGTAATGCAATGCTCAAGCGTGCATTAATATAAGCATGTGGATGGTTGTGCGTTCGTGAATATATACATGTGGGTAGCTGTGCGGCAGTGCGCGTATGCCTGTGTTTATACATTCACACGGTCATTCCTTCACACGTACACACATACAGATGCGTTTATGTGACACTCTCTTATGATATCAATTCTCAAGGCACCTTTTTTACTTCATTTATATTTTTTTTATTTTTGCTTCTTTATTCTTCCTTCCCCTCTTGCGTTTTATTTCATTCCACTTTTTATCGTACAACTATACAATTTTGCATTAACTGAGTCGTTATTTTAGTTATTTCGCTAATTTGTTAAATCTTTAATTTTTTGTTCGTTCTTATTATTTTTGTATTTTAATTTTTTTTTTTTTTTTTTTCTTTTTTGTCTGTTTTTCTCTTAATTATTTTCAGCAACATTCCTATTATCACATATGTATGGGAATTAGATAAATATTAAACTTAATTTTAAATCGTACGATTCAACAAGAAAAAGTATAGTAAGTGTGTACATGCCAAATATCATTATTCATGCACTAAAAAAAAAAAAAAAAAAAAAAGAGATGACTTTTCCAATATAACAAAAAAGTAAACCATAAAAGTTGGAGAGAAAAACTATTTTTTCTAATCTATTTTGCAATCCTTTTTCAATTTTTTCTATGATTTTTATTGGAACGGTTGAAAATAATCATAAATGATTACAATCTTTAAATGCGGTCAAATTCGACGTTCTCTGAAAATTTTGTTATATTTTATCAAGTAATATTCATATACATACATATACAATAAATATGAACAACTTTGAAGCACATCTCTCTCTTGAATAACAAATTACTAATTTTGTAATTCATTAATTTGTTATTTTATTTTATTTTATTTTTTTTGCGTTTATTATACTTTCCTCTAATGTAAGTATCTTTTTAAGTTGAAATAAAAGCTTACCCCTATTCATGATTCTTAACAGGTATAAGTAAACGGTTTCTTCTTTTTTTTTTTTTTTTTTGCAATATTAATGAATATTTTTCCTTTTTTCTTTTTAAAAGCTTCGTAAAATTTTATCTTCATATTAAAAAAAATATACACTAATATATTATTCTTTTTCTGTACTTTTCAGTTTTCAATTTATTTTATATTCTGTATTTCTTTTTTTTTTTTTTAACAATATTTAAATATTTGAGAGGTACGTGCACATAAATATATGTATATGTATACATTCTCAGATGTGTTCAAGTGGCAACACATAATAATATAATACCAAAATATTTTTCTTTTTTTTTTTTTTTTGCCTTAAACAATTTTGAAATGTGCCTTACCCATAAAATTTTTCCTCATGCTCTTTTATTTTATTGTAAATTTTTCATTTTTTATATATTTGTGAAATGACAAATTGATCGGAAGGAAGCTTTAATATATTTATTTTACAATTAATTTTTCCTTATTTGCCATTTGATGATATTATATATTTCATCAAAATAAAAGAAAGTTCCTTATTTCGAAGTACGAAAGAAAATTTTTTTTTTGATTAAAAAAAAAAAAATAAATTTCAAAACTTGACAAAATGAAAGAAAAAAAAAAAAAAAAAAAGAATTATAAACGAGATAGTAAGCTAGATAGTAAGCGAGATAATAAGCGAGATAATAAGCGAGATAATAAGCGAAATAGTAAGCAAAATAGTTAAGCAAAATAATAAGCGAAATAAAGAGAGAAAAAATAAACGAAAAAAAAAATTTTCTTTTATTTGAGTAGAAATTTATAAAAATGAAATAGTTAAGCAAACATATCGTACATAAATATACTTATATGTACATGCATACATATATACATCATACAATTGTTTGTTACTGCATATATTATATATATATATATGTATAAATTATCAGTAAGAAATGAAAATATGCAAAAGGAATTAAGTATGCTATTTTAAAATTTAACAACATTTAAACGAATAAGGATAAATCAATTATGAAATATAAAATATATGTAACAGAATATTCTCATAAAATTCGTTATATAAAATTTAATGAAGCGAGCGTATCCTTAATAATAGAAAATTTCCCTATATATAAATAAGTACAAAAATAAAAACAGAAAAGCGAGCTAAGTTTATGAACATTAATATAAACAACAATATATAAAAAAAAAAAAAAAGAGAAAAAAAGAAAAAAAAAATCCAAAAACGACTTAAACAAAAACAAATACAGAAGAAATTATAAAAAGAATAACAAGAACAAATCCAAAATCAAAGGTGAGAAAGAAGCAGAATGATTGTAAAAGATGGTTTAATAATTAGCTCCATCCGTAGTTCCTTTCTTTTTCTTTTTAAATAAAAAATAGAACGATTAATTTTACGAAGTTTTATTCTCTTTGTAACGAACTGATAGACCTTTTTGTTATTCCCTTTAATCGTTTCCATTGTTTTATAATTGATTATAAAATTTAATGTATTAAAAAATATATATATACATATGTATTATATATGTATGTACGAACAAGCATTATATATGTACACGTTTGATGTTGTCAAGAAGGATAAATTTTATATAGAAAAAACTCTTCCTAGGAAAGGTAGAAAACAAAGTTAGTTAAAAAGGCAAGGGGTCTCTTCTACGCTTTTTCAAGATAATTGGGAATATGGGACATGAACTTTTATTTTTGCTTTTGAAGGATGTTTAAATATTTTATTTATCACATAAACTGTTATACATAATGTGTAGTGTGTACTGTTATTTTTTCATAATGTAGAAAACATGTATATATATATATATTTATATAATATATGCTTGTGAAAAAGAATATTTTTGTAAAATGTTGTACTAATTCGCCTAAACTTATATTTTAAACATCGTATTATTTTACAAAAACGTGATTTTTAATTTGTTTTAAAATATATTAAGAAAAGTTCATTTATTATATATATATATTTATATATGTAAATATTTGATAAGTATAACTTTATTTTCTTGTCTTTTTTTTTTTTTTTCAGCTGTACTTTATATTTTACATATGCGTAATATTTACAAAAATTAATTTGCGCACATTTTCCCCATATGAATTTTTAATTTTAGTTTTATTTCTAATGTGTTAAAGTGAAATAAAAATATAAAAATAAAGGATATATTTTAAATACGACTATATGGAATTTATTGCAAGGCCATAATGTTTTATGATCCGTAACAGATTTTGCACGTGCACATATATACATAAATAAATATATATATATATATGTGCATACATATTTGTTGCTTTTTTTTTTTTTTTTTTTTTTTTTTGATAAAGCATTATACTTTTGTTGTAAAATAGTATGATTTATCTTAAGCATAGCAAAATATGTTTTAAGGATTTAAATTAAGTGCGTAACGTTTCATACATATGCATATACGCAGAGATGTTTACATATATATATTCTTAGATAAACACGTGTGCAAACATATAAAGGTATACAGACAGATACATAGACGAACAAGTATATTATCTTAAATTTATGCATGTAGGAGGGAAAAATTGAATATAAGTTTAAGATTTATAAGGGAGGCAGAACAAGAAGAAGCGGTAAGAAGAAGGATAAGGAGAAAGAGAAAAAAAAAGGTATTGTCTTAAGAGGAAGACTTTTTTCCTTTTTTGCCTTATATATGTTATTTTAAAATTATGATAAAAAAGAAATCAACAAATGATGAAAATAAAATATATTATGAGCAAAGTAAAAATAACTACTTAAAAAAAACAAAAAATATAAAAAGGAAATATTCTAATATAAATTTAGACATAGTAAATACGTTTAATTATTTAAATAATAATAACATAACAAGTAATACTGAAAATGCAAATATTCGCAATGACGTAGAGATATTAAAAAATGAAAATATAAATAATAAAATAGTAATGAATAGTAATACGAATAGTGATTTATATATTCCTGAAAAGGACAACTGGGTACAATGTGATTTATGTGAGAAATGGAGAAAGCTTCCTTCAAATACTGATATGAATAAATTACCAAAAATTTGGTACTGTAATTTAAATAATGATACGAAATATAATTCTTGTGATATTGAAGAGGAAATAGTAAACTATAACTATGATTTAGGTAAACATGTTAGTTCTAATAGTATGGTTAACTTAGTTAATGAATATGAATCACTTAACCAATTTTGTAACTCTCCTAATAATACTGCTAATAAGCATGACATCAATATTACAGAAAATTTAAAAACAAAAAACGAGGAATTCTTTAATTTTACAAATCCACAATCTGATAGTAATGTACTTCCTACTAATACATGCATGGAAGAGGATCCAAAACAAAAAAGTACTCATCATAATAAAAATTATTTTAATGTGAATAAAAAATGTAGCTATATCAAATCTGATGGTTATTTTGATATATCTGTGGCGAATGCAAATTTTTTCAGCAATGAAGAAAACATCAACAACTTTTCTGCAGTTAATAAACTATCTTCCCATTTTGATAGTGGCGGAGGGGCTGGAGGCAATGAAGAATGCAGTGATAAATGCAATGTCAAGTTCAATGATGTAGAAATAGTGAACGCTCAAAAAAAAACAAAGAATATGAATGAAAAAAAAAGTAGGTGCCTTCCAAAGAAAACACCAAAAAAAGAAGAACTTAAAAATAATACTAGTGTAGGTAGCTTTAATTATAATGCAGATCATCATCTTTTTAACAAGTTTAATAATAATAATTCAAAAAATATTTTGTACAAAAATTGTAAAGTATTGAAAAAAGCAATAAATTCTAAGAAAAATGTAAAGGATGAGAAAGACGAACAACGCACATTATTTTATAAAGAAAATACAAATAGTTTTTTTATGAATTTATTTTTTAAGAATAAAAAAAAAAGAAAGAATGAAAGGAAAAATATATTCAAAAGAAGTAACAGTGATGGGGGTGGTATATATGAGAAGAAAAGGAAGAAGGAATTAAATACGTGGAGATTATGTATGAGTGATAACGATATGTACGTTACTTGTAATAATATAAAAAAATATAAGAATTACAAGAAAAATGTAAATAGCTTTTGCTCTCCTTTTTATTCCAATATGCACTTCATCGTTAACAGCATTTTGAAAAAGAAAATATATAAGCCATTAAATGAAAGGAAAAGTGGGAAATATGGAAAAAACGACAAAAACGGGAAAAATGGCTTATATGACAAAAAAGAAGAGAAAAAAAATATAAAGTATTTAGAAAAAGAGGCAAATTTTGCACTATTCAATGAAAGGAAAAAATCGTCCGAAGATATTGATATTAATAATAGTTCATGTAATATATCAAAAGAAAGAAAAATTGAAAAAAAAAAAAAAAAAAAAAAAATCCTGGAAAAAAAGAAATTGTTTTGCAGATGACTAATGAAGTAGATGACATTGGAACTATGAATTTTAACAAAACTACAATTAACGAAAGTATTGCTCCATATTTTCCAAATGGTCATATGTATGGGTATAAATATGAGGAAAATTTGGAGGGTATTAACAATAATAGTAATACTATTAATAGTGTGACTGATCTAAATTTATCTAGTTTTAATGTGTGCAAAGATGATCAAATAAGAAATGGTTTATTACAAAATAATCTGACCATGTCAGGAAAATATTTTGATCCAAAAATAACACCTGATTATAGTGAAAATTATGTTGATAATAATAACAGTTTTGTGCAAAATAAAAAGCACCATATTGAAAATAGTCATCATATTAATGGTATTAGTTATAGTCATAATAATGGTGCTATAGATAAAAGTAATATGGACAGCCCAGTAAAAGATATCAATAGCAACAAAGCAGGAACCAATGGTACGTCGAATAATGTAGTAAATTGGGTGCAATGTGAAAATTGTAAAAAATGGAGAAAAATCGATTCACATATTAATATTAGTGTTCTACCAGATAATTGGTATTGTTCACTAAATTTCTGGAGCAAATATAATAACTGCGAAATGGAAGAAGAAATGTATGTTGAGGAAATTATCAATGCAGAGTTCTCTCAAAACATGCAAAAATTTGAGAATATGACGAAAGGAGAAGAAACATTTTCTGCTATTTGTCCTATCCAGAAAAGTAAAAAGTTTGAAAAATATAAAATGAAAGAAATTTTAAAGAGTTTTGCAAAAAATAATACAGACCATTATATGAGTAATATAAAATCTAAAGTTAATAAAAAAAATAAGATACAGCACAAGAATGGTAACAATAATAGAGACACAAGTAAAGTGCATGAAAAGAAGATTTTTTGTCCAAATAGGTTAGGTAAAAAATCATCAAAAGTAAATAATTTAAACACTGGGAATTTCATTGATAATAATTCATTTAATATAAGAGGTAGAATATATAGTGAATCGGTTTTATATGAAAATCCCTCGTTTTGTCCTAAAGAAAACAATGAATTCAACGATTTATCTATGGCGGCTGTGTTAAATAGCCCCTTGAGGAATAATTATTCTTACCCAATTAATTATGATGATATAAATTATATTTTTTATAGTAATGGTCATGTAGAGGAAAACTGTAGTATCAACAGTGATATAATGAATTATCAAAGAAAAAAAAAAAAACGAATAAAAAAGAAAATCTGTTGAACAATTTGTCAGTCTCAACGTCCGTATCGCATGAGAGGAATGTTCGCTCGTATTCCTTGCATGCATCCAAAAATTCGTTTTCACGTAATATTTTTAAGAATAAGTGCCTAAAGGAAAATGATAACGGTGTTAATGGTAAGTGTGATATTAACAAAGATGTTAATTATGGTAATGATAAGGATGTTAATTATGATATTAGCGATAGTAATAATAATGGATATGATGTAAACGAAGGGGAAAATAAACGTACTACGAACATGCTCGATGAGAGCAGCAAATACTGGAACGTACTAAGAAATAGCAAATTAAATTATTATTTAAACCCATCAAATATTCATAAGATGTTTTCATCTTTACCAAAATACAACTATAATAAAGTTGATAATGAGATGAATGAGGATATATTGTGCAATATTGGATTAAAGAGAAAAATTTTAGAGGATGAGCATTCGCAGTGCGCTTCCCTATGTTCTTACCATAACAAGGTAAAAAGATCCAGCTCATATGATTTTTGTAGCAGTAAAACTATTTCACTGGACAGTGTTGATGAAAGAAGTTACGTATCAGATAGCTATTTACAAATAAGAAAATACAAAAGAAAATTAATAATTCAGAATAGCCATTATACTTATAAGAGCAGCAAACTTGCACATTTTCCACCTTACGATTTGAAGGATACACAGAACGGTTCATTACAATTTATACATGGAAATAATAATGTTAACAGTGATATGTGCAGCACGGTTTGCGGAAATGTTCATACGAATGATCGCGGAAATGTTCACGCCAATATTTGTTGTAACGTTGAAGAGAACCAAAACAACACACCAGGGGAGTTATATCAAAAGAATAAGCATCATAATCCAAATGGAATAAATGGAGAGGGACAGCATCACCATATCGAGTGCCTCTATTTACAGAGGTGTGAAAGACATAACAACGACCTTTTAAAAAATAAGTATGATTGTGTAAATTATGCTAGAAAATTTAACACTTCAATGGCAAAATATAAAGACAGGATAAATAATGACGACGGAAGCGATGATGATAGGAAATTGTATAACATGTGCTTTAATACAATGAAGGATGATAACAGTAAAGGTGGTGCAACTACTGTTGTTAATGAAGATGGGATTGAAGACACGCTGTGCAATAATATTGACAAGTTTGCAGTTGGTTCTAATTGTGTTAACGATAGAGGTGATAGTTATTATGGTACTGATAATCGAAGTGATGATGATATTGATGGGAGAGTGATAGGGAAAAAGAAGTATATCAAGAGCAATATTATTTACAAGAATAATAACACACCATTTGATGAAAATGAAATTGGATACAAATACAACAGAGATGATATTGATAGAATCTTGGAAAGGGGGAAAAATAAAAAAAGAAGTGATGCGTACAATAGTTTCAATACGGAAGATATAGATAATAAAATAGTATCGTACTACTTAGGCTGCAGTAGCAATAACCGCAAAAAGGGAGCTATGGTTGATTTTGCCAGTCCTAACAGTGATCTTAGTGGTAATTATCACCATCACCATAGTTATATGTTTAACGAAAATATAAAAAATACGAGTCAAAACGATGCCAATTTTAGATGCTATAATAACTACCGTGAAAAACAGCTAAATGATGAAAATCCATTTTTTTCGAAAAAATGTTTTGAAGGAGAAATGAATATTTTAAATAAGCCCATTAATCGACCAGACATACATTCACAAGATAACAACATTCACACTTTAATTGAAAATTATTATTTAAATAACAACAAAAGTGTGAAGAAAATTCAGAAAAGCAAGTCCCTAAACACTATTGACGAAAAGTATCGAAATTTTTTATTTTTAATGAATGATAATATGATTCGCGTATCACCAAGAAGTGCATCACATAAGGACACGAAATCGAAAGAAGATTTTTTTAATATGTCATTGGACGAGAATTATAATGATCATATCGTTAGTGACATGGATTATATTAGAAGCATGAGGAATATTGGAGATGATGTGATAACGCAGGAGGGGATAAGGAATTATTTAAAATTAAAAAATGAAGAAATTGATGATTTTTCTAAAAAAGGTTTTGCAAAATTAGCGTTAGATGACTATATTAAAATTAATGAATATCGCAAGAGTGGAGGAATAGATAGTAGCTATACATATAATAATAATTATCAGAAAAATATTAACAATCATAAAAATGGAAGGTCTATTTCGAATAATGCTAATTCGATGATATATAGAAAAAATTACTTCAATAATTTATCGTATAGCTACTCACTTGATAAATTAATGACAGGTCTTCCTTTAAGTGAAGTTAATGAAAGGAGCAGAAGTAGTTTTTGTAGTTCAGTTGCCAACACAAATGGAGGTTCATTGGCGAATGATAGTAATAATAATGATAGCAATAATAATTGTAATAGTAATAATAATTGTAATAGTAATAATAATTGTAATAGTAATAATAATTGTAATAGTAATAATAATTGTAATAGTAATAATAATTGTAATAGTAATAATAATTGTAATAGTAATAATAATTGTAATAGTAATAATAATTGTAATAGTAATAATAATTGTAATAGTAATAATAATAATAATAATAATAATAATAATAATAATAATAATAATAATAGTAATAGTAATAGTAATAGTAATAGTAATAATAATAATAATAATAATAATAATAATAATAATAATAATAATAATAATAATAATAGTAATAATAATAATAATAATAGTAATAAAGCTAGAAAAAAATACAATGACATAAATATGCAGAAAAATTCGTTAAAAGACTCCTTCATTTTAAATAAAAACGAAACGAACCCCAAAAAAAGTGCAAAGTGTACTTCACACAGTAAAAAAAATAATGAAAATAAAGCCAAAACAATGATAATACATAGTGATGATATGAATAATGTGAGTAGTAATCATTTTGTGGTAGCCATGAACAAAAAAGCTGCAGAGAGGGAAAAAAAGAAGCATGAGAAAATCGAAAAAGGCGAAAGGAACGAAAAAAACGAGAAAAGAGAAATCAACGAATACATAACGTTTAACTTGAACTATAACGAAAACAAGAGTATCATTAAAGAACTCATTAAAAATAGAAGCAATCAGTTTAACAGTGGAAATACCAGAGGTACTTTTTCAAATAATGCTACATCATGTAATAATAGTATTAATAACAGCGATAAATTCGAAAAAGATCAAATAAGGACGACTATACTAAATGCAAAAAATTGGAAAAAACACATTTTAAGTAACCGTGTAATTATATACTCAAAGGGCGTTTCCGCAGTATATAGTGTGGACGAAATAAACAAAAATAGTATTTACTTTTATAATAATGAAGAGAATAATAGTAATAATAATAGCAACAATTGCAATAACAATACTACTGTCAATAGTAATAGTAATAATAACAGCAACAATAATAATAGTAACAAAAGCAAGAGAAGTCACGATGATATTTATAAAGACATGCAAGAAGAAATGGACAGCAATAATATATATTTTAACTACGCTCACAACATTAATTTTAATGAGGTCAGTACTAATAGTAACTACAACGGCGGTAATAATATCAGTGGCAATAATATTAACGGAAAAAATGGCGGTAATAACGATAGTCATAACAATAGCTCTGATTCACTTAAGGCGAAAAAAGTTGCTACTTCCGTATTTTCGTATGATTACAAAAAAATTATTAACGAAATTAGTATATTTAATGAGAATATAAAATATCAAATACCCCATTTGAAATATAAATTTAAGAAATATATCAATGTGGATGATGGGAAGAAAAATACTTCTAGTAGTAAGAAAGACAACATACACTGTGATAAGAGCCCTAAGTACACTTCACACCTTGGAGAGGGATATGTTAATAAGGAAGAAAAAATATTAAAAAGTTATTATAATTTCAATGTAGGCTGTAAAGAAGTGAACAAGGAAGGGAAAAAAGAAGGTGTCAAAAAAAACAACAAAAAGGGTGCAAAAATAGGTGATAAGAAAAGTGGACAATTGAGTGACAAAAAAACAAAATTGACATTAACGGGCAATACAATATATCATGATGATTCGAATTACTGTGAAAAGAATTCTAAAAAGAAAAAAAAAAAATATATTGTGCTGAAGAATAATAAGGAAGAGGAGGAGGGGGATCATTTTAATGGGCCATTATTACAGGAGGGGAGAAATTTTGAACCAGAAAATAAACGTACATTTGAGGATTTCGATGTCAAGGATGTACATTATAGCAGCTATGCAGTTATAAAAAATGTAAATGTCAACAGTGATGCTAATTTTGGAATCAGTGACAACAATCATCTTGTTGAATGTTATAATAAGGATAATAATATACCCCAGAACTACACAGAGCCAAATCGAAAAAACAGAATAAATGAAATCAACAATAATATCATGGCGGTTGTAAGTGAAAATGTGACAAGGACATATGAAAAAGTGGATGATAACAGTACTGTGGAGACTATTAGAACATTTGTAGAAACACATGCAAAAAGGGATAATAAGAAATTTAAAAAAAATAATAAGAAAAATAATGAACATCTTTACAACATCATAGATAATGAAATTACTTGTAATATAATAACAGCACCTAACAACGATATTTTAAGCAACATAGAAAACAGTAAGAATACTAAAAAAACGACTCTGAAAAGTGTGCTCCCCAAAAAAAATAAAATCAGAACGAAAATAAACTTTTCTAAAGATGTGACAGTGGAGGAGAATAATAATATATCTAATGAATTTATTGTTCATGCAAATGAGACTAAAATAGAGGGGGGAAATAATAATAAGCAATATCAAAATATAATCCTTTATAATATTAATTGTCAAAATGACAAGGTCGATAAGAAAGAAGATTATGAAAAGGAAGAGTTTGAAGAACTAGCTCAGTTAGAAACGGAAAGGAAGAAGAAAATGATGAAAAAGATGGAATGTGGAAATATATTTAAGAATAACTGTGTTTCTAATGAGGAAGAAGGTAAAGGGGCATTACATCCTGTAAAATTAGCGAATATAGATAATGAAGTAGTATTATCAAATGATAGTAAGGAACAAAAAAAAAAGAGGCAAAAAACAAAGAACATATTTGAAAATAAAAAAGCTGACATAAAAAATGAAATATTTGAAGTATCGAATGTAAGTAATGTTATTCATGTTGATGCTTCTCTAAATGGTGATAAGAAGAAGGTATTAATAAATAGACACAACGGAGTACATGTTTTTAGTCCTGTCCCTTTGGTCGAAAAAGAGGAAGAGCTCTTTGTTAACGAACAAGATGAAGAAGCACAGACGGAAGGGCACCGAGGTGTCCATAATGATAACGAAAATAATATTGACAATGACAGCAGTAATAGTAACAATAGTAATAATAAAAATAATAATAATAATAATAATAATAAAAATAATAATAATAATAATAATAATAATAATAATAATAATAATAATAATAATAATAATAATAATAATAATAATAATAATAATAATAATAATAATAATAATGATTATAGTAGTGACAACAGTAGCAACAGTAACTGTGGTAGTAACCGTAATAGTAATGGGAAAATCTGTCTTTCTCTCTCTAAGGGGGGAGAAATGAAAATTACAAACATTGAACCTAATAGCTGCGACAGTATAAATGAATCTAGTGGAAATGATGAAAATGTCAATCTTTTCAATACGAGAATTAAAAAAAGAAAAAGAGAAGATGATGAAAAGAATAATAAAGTTTGTAAGGAAGAAGAGACACATCGTATGTTCAATGAAGAGGCATTATCATCCCACAGTGAAACAGGTATGGCGAAAAATGATAGAGATATAAAAAATATGAATGAAAAAAATAATTATAAACAAGTTAATACAATATTTTACACAGAAAAAAATTACTCAGTAGATGTAGATAAAGGCGATAAACATGTTCACGTTTTTTCGTATAACAACAAAGAAAATGTGAATCAAAATGATAATGATGAGGTTCGTAGTGGAGTAAGGAAATCATTTTATAATGAGGACGAAAAAAAAAAATATGATGAAAGAAATAATAACGTTAACGATTGTATTAATGAATTGCATGAAAATATAAGAAAGGGTTCACCATCAAGTATTGATGAAATGAAAGAACAATCAAAATATATAGATAACATTAATAGTGGAGCGGACGAATATTTGGAAAGAAAGAATTTCACATCTGTGGAAAGAAGTAATAATCAAGTTGATCTAGTTTACTTGAGCTTAAATAGTAATATCGAAACTTCAGACGTAAGAGGAGAAATCAATAGAAGTATAAAACATGATAACAGTAGTGATGAGGATAATACAGTTGTAAAAAATGAAGAGGAAAATTCGAGAAATTCATACGAAAAAAAAAAAGTTTATCTCACTTGTGAACACAGTGATACTAAGGAAGAGATGGAACAAGGGGACGATTTTAAAAAATACGACAAAATAGATGTAGAAAGGGTTGAGCACTATAATGAAGATAAGAGAAATTCACAGAACAAGGATGATGATATGAACAAGCGCAATAAATTGATAGACATTTTTTTGAAAGAAGAAAAAAATAGTGAAAATAAAAATGAAGCGGATTTATTTTATTCTGATTATTTATTTAATGAGGAAAAAAATGTAAACAATTCTACAAGTAAAAATGGTGACTTTGTAAAAGGGGGGGAAGTAACAAGTGTAGAGAAGAAACTCCTTAAGAAAGAGGTTTATCGAAATGGGAAAGATCAGTATGACGGGAATTTATCATATAAGCGCAACACTGATGAGTGTGATGAGGAAGCGACTTACAAACATAACGAAAACAGAGAACGACATTCAAGCATATCCAAAAGGTGTCCATTAAATTTGAATAAATGGAATAGTGATAAGGGAGAAGATGTTGAAGCAGAGGGGGAAATAGTAGACGAAGCAGCAGACGAAGTTGTACGTAGTGAACGTAGCATAAAGGACAACCTTAGAAAACATAAGATATATCATTATGAAGATGATAAAAGTGAATACACCAACAAGTGCAAAAGAAGGTATTATAACAACGTGTCTTATCAGAATAATAATAATAAGAAAACATATTTAAAAGATGATAATAACAAAACATATTTAAAAGATGATAATAACAAAACATATTTAAAAGATGACAATAACAAAACATGTTTAAAAGATAATAATAACAAAACATATTTAAAAGATGATAAAAACAATATATGTGAAGATGATAAGGGCACAAAAAATTACAGGGAACGTGGTGGTAGGGCTTCCACCTTTGGTAATGTAGAGGAGGAAGAGGAAGATAAGTTTGCTGGAAGGTATCAAAAAAATGGTGATCATAAATATAGAGAAAAATTTTACGCAAAATATGTAAAAATGAGTAGTTATAATAATAAGTATAAAGATTACTCAGACAAATATAAGAGATATAGAAAACATGAAAAACACGATAGACATGATAGTAACAAACAGGAATTAAGATCTGAAAGAGGTGAAAGTAGTAAGTATGATAAGTGTGGGAAGCGTGAATATAGCAGGTATTATGACAGGTATGATCGTAGTAATATATACGATAGGAATGTACGTAGTGGTAAACATGAAAGGTATGAAAAAAGGTATGACAGCAGCACAAGGAATCATCAGACTTTTGATCGATACAAAAACAATTACAACCGGTATGAAAATATATATGAACAAAAAAATGGATGTAGCAGTGAAAATAAAAGAGTCCATGATGAAGAGGTTTTATCTGGCAATTGTAAAACTAACATGATGAATATTACAGAAGGTGAAGAACAGCAAGAAGTTACTACGAAATATGATTATAAAAATGAAGATAACTCAAAAATGGAAACCATACATTGTGATAAAAAACCTGTAGAAGATAATAGTGACTGTATTGAAATGAATAAAAACACAGAATTTAATAGTAAGCACGAAAGAAAAAATATAGTTAAGGAAAGCCGTTATTATTGTAAGGAAAATGATTATATGAAGAGTCGACTCATAGAAAGCACTGGTTGTACTGACGATAGTTATGGTGATGATGACTATAATCATTATAATGGCGATAAGAATTATAATGAACATCATTTTATAAAAAGAGACAAACACAGAAGCGATTATCGTTTTGATAATGATGAAAAAAAATATGGGTTGATGAAGTACAACAATTATAGCAATAAAAATGACAATTACCCCATATATCCAAACAGAAAATTTATTAACAAACATTACAAAAATTATTATCATCCAAGCAGAACTAGCCAAAGTAGAGAAGATGGTATTATTATGAAAAATAAAATGAAAAATGACACTTTTACAAATGTAAATAATTTTAAACATTCAACAGGAGGTAATTATAATATATATTTGAAAAAAAAAGTCAGATAAAAATTTGTGCTAACGGGGGAGTTAATAGTATAACTGTACAATGATAAAGCATATTTAGTAAATAGGATGTGAAGTCTCGTATAAGGGAAAAAAAAAAAAAAAAAAAAAAATATATTCCTTTCGAGGCATATCAACTGAAAGACAGAATTATATTTTTCATAAAAGCAAGAAACTATTGAAGAATATAAGAGTTTGTTATTGTATAGAGCGTACACTCATTTTCACTCTTTAACGGATTAAATACATGCTATGTATAGAGGTTTAATCAAGTACTCGCAAGCAAGTACGTGTATGTGTAAATATTTAAATGTATATTTTGTATGCGCAAGGTTAACACCTTAAGCAGGTGAAAAAAATTTTTTTGTATTTATTTTATTCCATTACTTTTTGTTTGTTTTATTATCACATCTTTCACATTTTACTTAATTTTTTTGTTTGACTCTGTCACAAAACCATTGTGTATGTTTTATTTATAATTTTATTATGTTCCTTTGTATCAAACTCTTATTGATTTTTTTTTCAATTAATTATAATTATGGAAGTTTGTATATATTATTATTATAGAAATTTAAAATTTTTTTTATTTTTTTATTTTTATTTTTTTAATAATTAAAAATACAAATATATTATAAAAAATAAGTTCAAAAGTTAAAAAAATCAAAGAATGCAAAAAGGGGTGAAGGAAAAATGAGATGAAAAATTATGTACACATAAACGAACATCTGTAGTTTGCGTAACCATATGTACATTTACTGGAAGACGGGTCAAATTTCTTATCACAATAACCATTTTCCAATGACTTTATTGAATCCCTTGCTGGATGTTCTGAATATAGTCATACATAATTGTTGTTATGTTGTTGTAAGCTTGATGTATCTTATTTATCATAAAAATACTCGCATCGTTGTCACTTTTGTTTAATTTTAATCGCTTCCTAAATCAAGATTAGGTATACAAAAAGGGGTGAAAACAAATGTCGTAAGAGGGCAAGGATGATATGATATATTTCCTCCACAAACGATTCGAAAATCGTATGGCATACACTTACATGAACAAGCAAATTAGGAATAAAAGCACATTTTTACACACACACACATATACATACATGAATACATGCATATCCACATACTCATACGCTTTTTTACAAACATAATGAAGGGAAAAAACTTTTTTAGTTTTCATCTCTTTGCTTACTTTAACTTTTCAACTGTGTTGTACTTGAAACAGTTTATGTCTGAGTGCGATAAGCTCAGTATGGAGGAAATTAGCCAGTCACTCTTTTCCCTTAGTAGTAAATATCTATAAAAATGAGAAAAATATATATACCTTTCGATGTCAACATATTAGAATGGAGTATATTAAGGTGAATTATGGTCGTATTGGTTCGTATTGGTTTGTATTAGTTCGTATTCGTTTGCGTTCACTTGTGCTATTTTGTATTTTACGTTTGTGTATTATATCTATGTATACACTACTACATAAATGCATATATACAAAACAACAGATATACACAAATTAATGCACTTTTGAGAAAACATTTCTATATATGTTACTAACCCTTTAACTACCAGCTGAATGTAGGTAAAAATGAAATATTGCTTCTTCTGACTCTTCATGGTTAAAAGCGTAATCATTTCTCGAGTTAGCTTAAAAGGAGCAAGCTCGAAGTTTATGGAGATACCTAAAGAATAATTTAAGCAAGATGGAAGAATAAATATTTTATGTTTTTTTTATTTTACTATTTAATTAAATTGGCGTTTTCACTGTTTTACTATTTTGCTCATTTTCTCTTCTCATTTTCTATTATTATTATTATTATTATTTTGTTTTCCTTCCTCAGCACAGCCTCACAAGGCATCTCTTTATATATACTATAGTATATCTCCTTCACTAGTGCTTGGGGAGTAGAAATTTACCTGGATAAATATTCAAGATATAGCCAAAATCAATGTGAATAATATTGCCATACTCGTCAAACAACAAGTTACCGTTATGCCGATCCTTTACTTGCAAAATAAAAGATAACAAGGAATAGGCAGCCAAGGAACAAATAAAATTTTTCAAAGCATAAATATATGTATTAATATTCGAAAATTTTAGATGATAAAACTTGATTATGTTTTGATATTTCCTTCCTATTTCATGTCTACTTTTTGTATTTGCTAATACTTCAATGACTGCACCAAAATTTTCAAATTTTTTCTTTTTCTTCTTTTTCTTTTTTTTACTAAAAACGCTTAAACTTTTCGTATTTGTAGTACTATGATATTCCTGGATATACAAGTTCAAGTTATTCTGAAAGTGTTCAGAAGAATAAGGATATTTTTTTTCACTATCTTCCCTTATTCCGTCCTTATCTCTAATTTCAGTTTCCGCAATATGATGAAACAAATCCTTTTTGTTCTTACTTTTTTCCTTCTCTTTACTGCTACTTCTACATGAGCAACTTTTATTTTGTTTTTCATCCTTTTTTCTTGTTTGCTTCTTTTTTGCTTTCTTAAATAGGTGGAAGGAGAAGGAGAATTTTCTCTTCCCGTCCGTTTCTTTGTTTACATTAGAAATATCTTCATTTGATTGTTTTTTCCTTTCCCTTTTAATGAATGTTATTTTCTTATGTGCACTATTATCCTCTTCTTCATTTGCGTACACATTGAAATATTTATTTGTTACAATGTTATATGGAAATAAATTATAAAACAACTTATAGTCACTTAGTATGTGAATAAATATGTAAATTATTTGAATAACCAACTTGTCTTGCCTCACGTCATCATTTACTTTGTAAATATAAGATACATCCTCATATTTTTTATTCGAATTGTTCGTTCTATTTTGTTTTTTCTTCCCCTTCACTTCGTCCGCTTTGTATACTTCTCCCACTTCATCTTCACCTCTTTCATTATCTTCTTTTTTCGTTTTGTAAAAATTGCGATGAATTAGCGATTTATCATATACACGCAAGGAGGGAATATTTTTGTTCATACGAGCAATTTTTGCATCAATCGCTGAACTTATTTTTCCTCTTTCACTATAATGTGCACTCGTTTTACTTCTTTGAACTGCATCTATTGTGTGTTCTTCTGCTCGCGGTAATACGAATCCATCATTCCTTTGTTCATGTACATTGGAAGCACCTTTACTACTCGAATGCTCGTCATTACTACAAAAATTGGCAATACTCGTGAAGGAGTTGTTGATGACCATATCTCCCTGTACAATATTCCCTCCTCCCTCTATACTGTTTTTCCTCACAGTGTTACTGCTCATAAGACATGCACTGTTATATACCCCATCGTGGGTATTCAAACTCAGAATTGACTTCGTATCATCAGCAGATACCCTGCTCCTACTCCTTATTGCATACCTGGTTAAAAGAGAATGAAGGTATAAATTTTTCTTCACATTTTGCTTCATACTCTTAAAGCTCAAAAAAATGGGGGACCTTGTTGCAGACATTAGAATTTTTATATCATCTGAGACATGAGATACAATATTATTGCTTGTTAATAATTTTAATTTTTTGATATTAATATTATTTAGCAAATTTTGAATTTCCATGCGTACAAAATCTAGCTGTATCTTTTTATCAAACTGAGAAGCTTCCTGACTCATGCAGAAAATAGTATTATGAAAACGGCATGATTCTAATAGTGCACTTCTATTCTTATGGCACAAATTTTGTAAAAATAATTTTTTAATAAGAGAACACTTTAGAGATAGAACGTGTGTTTTCTTTACATAATTATGGTACTTATGAAAAATAAAATTATTAATATTTAAATAATTTTTGGTAATTCTTTTTTTCCTATTTTTATTATTATTGTCCATGGATGAAGTGAAGGAAGAGGTGGATGATGAGGAAGAGGTTGAGTGAGAGACGTTATTATTTTTCTTCTTCGTCCACAGGAGTAAAAAATCTTTAAAAGGGTTTGTCTTCTTGGCAAATAATTCCTTCTTAAATAGTAAGCAATTTTCAATATTATCCTCAAACACACTTAGCACGCTGTTATTGTTGTAGTTATTTTTATTATTACTGATATTGTTACTGTTACAGATATTGTTATTGCCGTTCGGAAAAGCTACTACACACCCCTCTTTTCCATTATTTAACATTTCACAATACGTTAAATGAGTTAAGTATTCATCTTCAATATATGTGTGCATATTGAGAAAGAATTGATATAAAAATCGAAAGGAGTGAAAGGAAAAGAATATAATAAAAAAAAAAATTCTATTTCCCATATCAACTTTTAAAAATTCAAAGAGTTGTAAATACATTGCATTCGTTATAGTACTCTTCTTATATAGGTATACTAAATTGTTTACAGCTATACTTTTTAAAAAAAGGCTATACTGAGGGTAACTGTACAATATTTTGATAATGTCATTTAAGCTAAATTTATTACAGTGTAAGAAGAGAACATTTGATATAGGTACATATATTAATTTATTTTTTCTCAAATTAAATAGGTTATATTTGTTTATACTTAATTTATTATTTATATTAATGGTAATTATATACTGGTTAAGAATATTAAGTAAATCTTCAAAATGGTGCATACATAAAAATTCGGTTATATTATGTACATTATGATTTAAAAAATTTATAATTTTTACAATAAAGCTATTAAATAATTTATCAGAATTATGTATATGATATTTTAAATAATTTACCAATAAAAAGAGTGAATATTTATTTATGTCACTATTAATTTCTTTCGTATTTGTAGTAAACAAATTTGTATAAAAAGACAAATTTAAATAGGTATATATATATTCTATTTTTTTATAGATCTTATAAAATATGGATAAATTATGTCTATAATAAAAGGAATATAATACTTTTAATAAACTTCTGCCAACCTTTATTTTATAATCCAGTATTTCGAATTTCTTCTTATAACATACATTAAAATTTGGATATGGGGAAGTGTAATTAAATATGTTGTGAATATAATTATTTATCTTTTTCTCTTTATTATTACTATTAAATGTTATGAACAAATTTTTAATCCTTTCGATATTTTCCTCTTTATCATCATCTATTTCAATTTTTAATAACTTCTGTACACTTGTATTTTTAATAGACCTTGACTTATATTTCACAAACAGGTTATTTATTCGTGTGTTGTCATTATTTACCTTTCCTTCGCTGCTGTTTTTTTTTTTTTTACCGAAAAAAAATCTTCTTATATTCCATTTCCCCTCCTTGTACGTATTTCCCCTGTGGCTAATGCTGTATATGTTCTTATGGGAGTAAACATCTTCCCCATCCTTATCACTTGAGTTCTGCTTCCTCTGCTTCTTTCCAATTTTCATCTTTCTGCTAAGCCTCTTCTCGTAACCCTGGGCAGTAACTTTACAACTGTGAAGATAACCCAACGACATCTCGTTTTTCATTTCTTCCCTTTTAGCTAGCTTCTTAACACTAAGGAGGTATCCACTTATTGATAGACTCTTAAATCTCTTGGATGAATTGCTCTTTTCACTATTTTTCGAAAAAAACATTCTTCCATTTTCCGATTTTCCTTTTCCGCCAACTCTTACTTTTTTGCTCATTTCGTCTTTTTTACCCTTTCTCCTTTTTCCTCTCCATTTGGTGCCACTCGTACCGTTTTTTCTCCCCTGTGATTTACTGTCATCCTTTGTATCTACCGTTTCTATAACTGTCCATACTTGCCCTTTCTTTTCATTTTTAGAAATTCCCCTGTTGTTATTATAATTAAATTTGTCATTCTCCCCTGCAAAAGTGTCTTTCTTATTCTCATCTACTTTTTTCTTTCTTCGTACTTTTGTACCCACTTTAAAACTCCTCCTATTATTGGAAATCTTACCATTTTCGGTTTTTCTGGATATAGTCTTTTCGTAAAATTTTTTTTTAGAACAATTACTCCTGAGTAATCCACCATCTTCTTCTCTCTTTTCTTTTTCACAATAAAGTTCCTCACCGTTGTTTTCCTTTAAATCATCCTTATTTGATTTCTCATCGAAATAATTACTACTACTTTGTATTATATTGTCCTTATCGCTTATACTACTATTGCTGACCAGATGCAAGTCATCTTGTTCGCAAGTTTTTCTCGACACATATTTATATTCACTGTTATTACTGTTACTCATATTAGGAACAGTATTAGCACTCGCTTTTGTAAAGCGATCCTGCTTCTTCCTCTTATTCGTCTTCGTTTTCTTCTTTTTCTCACCTGCATAATGAACAGTATGCATGCTATGAGAGTTACTATTATACATGCTTCCACCACAGGAGAAATCGTCCGAATTGTACACATTGTAATCGTCACCATCATCAACATCGTTATCATCAACATCGTTATCATCAACATCGTTATCATCAACATCGTTATCATCAATATCGTTATCATCAACATCGTTATCACTATCATCGTTATCACCATCATCGTTATCACCATCATCGTTATCACCATCATCGTTATCACCATCATCGTTATCATCAATATCGTTATCATCAACATCGTTATCACCATCATCGTTATCACCATCATCGTTATCACCATCATCGTCATCCTCGTCGTAATCCTCATGGTCGATATTATTATTTAAATAATTTTTGTAATTAAAAAACGAGTTACATTGCAAATTCTTGTTGGTCACATTGATGTTAATATTTTTATAACTATCATTACTATTCTTTTTTGTTCCTTTATTTTCCAAACAGACATATTTTATATTATTAAAAATGCACATATCGGTAAATAATTTGCATTTATATAAATTAATATATATACTTTCCGTCAAATGTAAAATACTTAAAATAATAAAGTCATAGTTAAGCAAATGTTTCGTATTAAGAATAATATAATTTTGGTCATTATAAGTACTAACCGAATTAAACTCTTTTTTCTTTTTAAATGTATTATATGAAAATAGATGAAATTTTTTTTTCATGTATTTATACTTATATTTTAATTCTAATATATATACAAGTGCATTGTATATTAAATTACAAATATATATATATTTGTTTATACACATACAACGCAGTTGTTCCTTTAAGTTGTAATCATACACACTCTTTTTGTTCCTCTTCTGATATCTTAACATATACTTGTAAGCGCTTAATATTATCAGATCGTTCTTCGTATTTTTTTGAGAGCTAAAATAATCTGAGTCGTATTCATTTTCTATGCTTTTCTTTCTATCTATATTGCAGTTTGATATGTCCTCCTTACTTGAACTATGTCCTTTTCGTAACTTCCTTCCACTATAATCGTTTTGATTGACAGAAGATTGCTTCAACTTATTCACATTCCGCGCACCTTTGCCATATTCGGTTGGAATGATGTTTTTTCCCTTTCCTTGCATCGTCATAACAGTCATGCTATGATGCTGCTCCTGCTGCTTCTTCTCCTCCTCTTTTTTACTATCCTGATCACTAATTTTACTCTTAAAAATGGAAAAAAAATTGTCCCTGTATTTGCGAAAGATGCTGTTCTTCTGCTCTTCTGCTTTCTCTTCCACCTTCCCATTCATATCCCCATCGTTTGCCTTATTTTGCTCTAGTAATTCCTTATCATTCCTTTTTATTACTTCGTCATAATTTATATAATCCCATTTGTCATTGTCACTACGCGGCATATGATTATCATCAAACCAGGCCTCCTCTTTCCCTCCCATTCGTATTTTTGCACAGTGATTCAATATATGCTTTTCTTTCTCTCCTTCTTCCACCCGTTGATCCTGAATCTCAGCATTGCTTCTCTCGTTTCCGCTGTTAATAAATTCTTCACCATAATTTTTGAAAAATATTTTATGATAATCTTTGTCTTCTCTGTCCTTATTTATACCATTGGTGAAGCCCTCCTGCTTGTCCTTATCCGCATAAGATCTGTAAGCTACACATAACTTGTTCTTATCATGAGTTATTTCTTTATAATACTTTTTCATTTTCCCCCTTGTTATGCTGTAATTTGCTTCTCTAATAGTAGCGTTATTCATACAATCCATACGTTCTGTTCCTTCTTCTCCTCCACTTTCTTTTCCTATTTCTTCTCCCTTTCCTTTTAGCCTTCCCTCCTTTGCACAAACCTGTGTTAGGTCTGGGGGAAACACGTTTTTGTCATGCGTTACAATGGAGTATTTATTGGAGCAGTTTATGCAATAGATATCAGGTAGAATGTTATTAAAATTATGGAAAAAAAAAGATAAGAATATGAAACTTTTCTGTAGTAATAATTTATTATAATCATAAATATCGCTCATACATAAACTACTTACATGATTGTTTATACTAACTAAATTTTCGTTTTTCAATTTATTCTTGGAAATAAAAAAAAGGTACACATTGTAAAAGGTAAAAAAGGAATATGATCTATCTGAATAGAGGAAGTAATTGTATTTATATTTGGAGTACAACTGGACGAAGTAGCTATATGCGTGAAAAACACTAGATGTGTAATTAAAAATTCGAATTAAGCTTAAAAATAAAATACATACAAAATGATAATCAAGTTTTAATAACCTAAAGTTATACAGATAAGCATTATTTATGCTCTGAACAGGTAGAACATCATAAGCATCCTTTATTTTCGTATATCCATGTATATACAGATTTAAAAAAAGGGTAATACTTGATATATCATTAAAACAATCAAAGAGGTAAAATATGTTTTTCATATTCCTACCAAAATTGTTTATCAAATAATTTTTTGTTTTCCTTTTAAATATTTCTTTCAAGTCTTTAAAAGCGTCTTTAAATATATAATCATCATAATCACTTATGCTGTCTTCTGACTCATCATCAATTACACTGTTATTCAGTGAGTTCATTTCATAATAATTACTATATGTACTAGTACACACATGAAGCGGGTTTGAATAATCCATACGCTTCTGTAAATCTTCTCTATGTCCTTTATCATAGTCCAAAGTGCTCTTCTTAAAATATGGACTAAATTGCTTATGTCTAAACTTCTTATAATTATGAAAATACAAATTATAATTTTTATAATGATTTAAATGGTAAAATGTTTTCAAATTTTGTATCTTATTAAATGTATTCATTAAATAATATATATAACAATTTTTAAAAAAAAATTTTATATCCTTCTTTAAAAAAAAATTCCCGTAATTTAGACTTAAAAACGAATTACTAAAAACAAAAAAAAATTCTAATGTAACAACTAAGTAATTGCACAAATAAGGTATATTTAAAATATAAATGTCCACAATTTTTCTCATTAAATAATAATTATAATTTTGCAGCCATTTTATTTTGTACTTAATAATTTTTTTCTTCTTTATATTAATATTTCCATACATTAATATCAAGTGGTTTACAAATACAAATAATAACAACGTATTATTAATAAGTGTTATATATTTATCCAGTATACTCTTGTTAGAGACATTGTTATGTTGTAAGTTATTATACATAACATACAAGTCCATTCTTATATAATCATTTACATAACTCCTAATCATCATGATATCACTTGCAATAAATATTCTTTCTTCTTTGCTAAAAATGGACTTTACACCCATTTCTGCTTTAACTTTCTTTGAGTATTTTTTCTTTAAAGGATAACGGAGTTCACCACGATGAGCACTCCTCTGCGTAAACGAGTTATCAGCTGAGGATTTACCATCCTTCAGATCCTTTGCTAATTGTCCATCCTTTCGGTCCTTTCCATTCATTCCACCCTTTCCATCTTCTCTTCTCATATGGCTAAAATACGCACTTCTACCATTAGGATTCACATTTTCCCCTTCCCCACATTTTCTTGCCCCCTCAAAATGATCATTAAAAATGATGTTGCTTCTAAACCCATAGTCAATTACACTTTCACTCACTCGATTAGATGAACCATCTATGTAGTATAAGTCGTAATGATTTCTTCCTTTATCCACAAAATATGTCGTCTCCTTCTCTGTCACTCCCTCTGCTTCATCCAAGTCCTCCGCTTGTTTTCCCACCTTTCCTTTCATCGCTCTCCCTTTCGCTTCATTTCCTAACTTGTCAATGAGAAAATTCGACACAAATATACTCTTCACCGAAAGCTTTGCCAGAAGCTTCACAAATTTGTAAAAGTAAAAGAAGTAATAATTGAAAAAGGCATACTTGTAATTATATACAGTCAAAATACACGAGAGTGTATACAGAACACATATATATTTATTCTTAATACTTATTTTCGAAACACCTAGGTTGTTTCTAAAGGAACTATTTAAAATGATGTCGAAATTTATGTTGTATATATTTTTATATCTTTTATTGTTCTTTTTAAATATATTATAATAGAAAAAGAAAAAATAAAATTTGAAATTCTTTTTTATTATTTTTGAGATAATGTATATATAATAATTATTTAACATGCTCATATTTAAATTATTTATATTCGTAGCTAGAAAAATGCACATTACAAAATTAATAACGTTCAAGTATTCCTTAAAATGCTTCTCATTGTATAAAACGCGTTTGTTTATTTTTATGTCATATAGGTTATATATATACGTGTTATTTCCCTTTACTTTTTTCAATATTTTGAAGTAGTTTACATCATCATCGATGGTATCATTACTACCATTTGTGGCATTAGTGACATTTACCCTTTTTCCGCTATTTACATTATTCGCTAACTTGGCTCCATTTTCATCATTTGTGTAATTTATTCCATTAATGCTATCTATCCCATTTGCACCGTCTGCGCCATCTGTTCCATATGCTTCATTTTCCTGACTATCAAAAAATTCATTGAAATCCTTGTGGGACTCGAAAAAAAAGGAATTTTTTTTTTGTTTTTTTCTCATTTTCCTTCTGCCCCTTATTATTCTTCTACGGTTAAAAAGAGTGTTCGTTGTGTTTAACGCAGCCAAAGTGATGTTATAATTTTGATAATTTTCAACAATGCTACTAGTGTAATACTTTTTACGAAAGCTCTTCATTCTATTATTACCGTAATTACTTTTCAAATAAGTGACCATATGCTTTGAAATTTTTACACCTTTGGGTAGGTTCTCATACGCCCTCTTATATTTCCTCTCTGCATTATTTACTACGCTCTGATGCTTTTCCCTTCTGACATATTTATCTTTATCGAAAAGATGTGTTTGCCCAATTGTATCTGATAAACGTATATTACTATTACAAATATACTCTTCAGTGTTGTTTTCTTTGTTCAAACCCTTGTCGCTTATCAGTTCATTGCTCTCTAAGAAAACTTCACTCATATTTACCATAATATATCCTTTGCTATCAACTATACCATCAAGTAATTCCTTCGAATTTAAGTTATACTCTTCCTCTTCACTATCTATGGGGTCATGCGCCATGAAATGATGACAACTAGGACTTCTATTCCTGTCAAATGCACTTCGTTTATAACAACGTTCATGATAATGAGAGGACTGTCCTCTTCTCAAGTGCCCTACATGGTTTACGTTAGAACACATAGAATTTCTCCGACTAGATAATTTTGTTCTGTTTTTAACATTAGAGTCCATTCGATTAGACTTACTCCAATCCCACATACGGCGGTTGTAATGATAACCATTATACTTCTTGGTATATTTCTTAACACAAAATATGTAAAATTCATAGTAAAAATATGAATATAAATTTAAAAAAAATTTGCAACAATTTTGCATTTTTAAAAATAACAAATAATTTATAGTTATATATAAATTTACTTTATAAATTATTTTGATCATATTATTTTTTTTCTTATCTATACTATTTTTTAAAATTTTTTTTTCTTCATGAATCATTTTTGAAAAAGCATAATCTTGACTACTTTTTTCTAAATTTTTTAAAAAGCATGTAAGAAACTTACTATCAAATAGGGTATTTAGTTTCAATTTAAATATTTGATCAAAGATGTAATATATGTAGTTCCTTATCATTTTATTATAATTCATTATATTCATAAGTAAAAAGAAAGTAGCATAGGTAAAATTGTAATCATGGAAATTATTCATATCATTTAAAAAAACAAATATTTTATAATTAATTAGTTTCTTCACATTTTTATGTAAAACCTTATTTCCAAATATATATTTATCAATCAAAAAGTACAGGCTATATAATATGTCTTCTTTTTTTCTATTGCATTCTATGTAGTATATTATAAATAGATACAATTTGTTTATATCCGAACAATTTATATTTACCTTATCATTTTTTAACAAATTATTTTCTTTAATACTTTTTAAAATATCAACTTTACAAATATTGCTAATATTATATATGTTTAAATATCTAACACTCAGTATTGGTGTAATTTCTATAATTTTATTTTTGATTTCTTGTATTTCTTTTCTAGTACTAGTAGAATAATCATAATTATTCCAGTAACTACCCTTATAAATTTCGTAATATGCTAATGTGAAATATAACCTATAAAAATGCAATGACAGTGTACTAAGGTATTTATGATACTTTCTCTTATCCTTATAAAGATAATGAAATGTATTACTAAATAAATATATTTTTATCTTATCAATTATTCCTATCATAATATTCCATATTATTTTGTAGTTACTTTTATAAAATATACAATAACAGTTATCTTCCTTCATCCTTTCCATATTTTTCAAAACGTTTCGCTCTACATATCTATATTCCTTTTCTATACCATTCACCATGATTTTGCTAAATTGGACTTTATTAAAAGTACACTCACTGCGATTGTAACCCCTCCAACGCTTTTCCTTACTTTGTGTAACGCCTCTTCGCTTTCCCATACTACGGCTGGACATAATTTCCCTCATGCCTTCTGACCATTTTACGGACTTTCCTCCACCCATATCATGCGCTGCCATTTCGTCAGCTGCTTCTTCCACCATTTCTTCTGCAACTTTTTCCACCACTTCCTCTACCACTTTTTCCTCCGCCTCGTCTAACGACGTGCAAAGCGTGCACCCGTGCACCTCCTTCTGCGCCCTCACGCTTCTATTAATGATGAATACATCTAAGTCAGCTAACGGCTTCCTTTCCAGTAGAGATGTTAGGAACATCAAAAAAGAGCATATGTATTTATATATATTTACATAAGGCATTATAATTTCAAAGCACCTTAATATTCTCAATAGAAAATACTCCAGATTGTCATTCTTTTCATAATTAAAAATACAATAATTATAATTAACAAAAAGAAAGTACAGTAGGTATTTCTCATCATTCTTCTTTCTCTTCCGTGTTTCATATTTCCACTCTTGGGACAAAATGTCACTTATTATTAATTTACTTTTACTTAATTTCCTCCTTTCTTCAATATGGTCAAGGGAAAGCATCGAAAAGTTGGTCATTGGTAGATGGTTATGACTATAATCATCAAATGGTATCGGTTTCATTCTTTTTATTTTCTCTTTTATGTTTAAGGGAAGACTAAAAATAGCCTTTCTGTTTATCTTGTTTTTTTTTAATAAAAAATATTCGTTCATAGTATCATTTAAATTGTGCAAAAATTTTATATTAAATAAAAAATTAAAATAATATTTTTCATTGTCAAAATAACAGCTTTTATAATTTAGCATTTTTTTTAAAAAGGTGTATTTGGAGTAACTATGTTTCTTTTCCATACTTCTAATGAGAAATGTTTTGTTTTTAAAAAATAATTTATTTTTCTCATTCCTTATTTTATTATTATAAAAGCTGAACATACCATTAAATGATGTGATATTATCGATCCAATTGTTGCTTCTCCTTTTCCTAAAACTGTTCTTTACAAATGAACTAAAATTACTAACAAAAATGGCTTTACAATTAAATATATTATTACAGTAATAGTGCATCTTATTTATGTATATATCTAAATAATTCTTACAATTACATTCTATATTATTATACTGAGTACTCTTTTTTTTTTTCTTTTTTTTTCTTAAAAGTGATGATAAAAAAACATTCAATAAAAACGGGAAATAAATGTCTATGTAATTTTCCCCATTCAATTTCCTCTCATTTCTTCGGTATTTTCCTTTATCAACAATTATTTTATCATTTTGTGGTCTATTCAAATTTTGTCCTTCCCATCGATCGTCATTTGTCATCTTGCTTCTCATTACATTTGAATGTATTATGTCTGTTTCATTTTCCTTTTTTTCGAAACTTCCAATCCCCTTTGGAGCATATTCACAAGATCTTTTTTTTCTCCCCCCTCTATAGAGTGCATTTTCGTCTTTCCGACGGTACATATTGCCACTATCCTCAACAGAATCATTCCGGTAAGTTGTACCTCTTATATCGTTACTTTCCGGATATACGCAACTGCCACTATCATCATTTTTCCAAAAAATAAAATTTAATTTAACAAAACTATTTACGCATGTGTATAAACCTGTATGCGCATCCCAAAACAAATTGGTCCTATTCATATTCAACATATTAAAATGATGATCTTGTATCACTAATATGGTAGTCTCATCATGATTGTGTTGCTCCCTCTGTTCATGTGATGTTAACATATTTGTACATTCCTTCTTCATATAAGTATTTTTCTTATTAATAATAACAGTCACTTCTTCCCCCTTCATAATATATGTATGCAATTTATGTTTTAAAAAAAAATTTAGTTTTTCATTATTTTTATATACAATTTCCAAAAATGTAAGAGTATAAAATGACGAATTAACAAAAACACAATCACATATTAAGCTAGTAATGTTATTCATACGTACAATATTTTCGGATCTCTCCAAAAATAGCATTTTATGTACAAAATCAAAATTATTACTTCTTCTGCTGGGATTATCAGTACTAGTACTATTAGAATGAAGGAGGACATTAAAGCCACGAACCGTAGACAGTAATACTATCAGTAGCATGTATATTTCATATATAAAATATATGGAGCTTTGAATTAAGTACAAACAGTAGCTGTTGTTATGGTATATTGCTCTATTTTTTTCCCGTTCATTTGGGCTTGTTGTTATATAAAAAAAAAGAATATTAAAATAATATTCAAACAAATATAACAGTCTATTATAGTATAGATGGTTTTCTTCCGTCTGTTTATTTTTCCTCACAACATAATATAACTCTTGTAATGTTTGATTTGTTATTTTGTTAACGAGATTGTATATATATATACTCAAATAAACTCTGTTCTTCCTCATATGTAGAATTTCGAATAACTTCAGTATCTTTAACAACACTATGCTGTTTACCGTTTCGTACCCCACGCACACGCGCAAGTTCTCTCCGCTTCTCACCTCCCTTGTAGCTTTATTATCGATACTGTTATAGGTTCTGCTATGGGTTCTTTTATAGGATCTGTTGTTGGCTCTGTTGTGGACACTCCTGGCAGCGTCTTCCTCCCCCATTAACACATTTCCATTTGGAGTAACTTCCTTTTTCTTACTTGTGCCCCTTTGCAATGTGAAAGCAATCACTTGTCCACACTTCATTTCACACATATCACGTAAGAAATGTATGTCTACTGTGTTCTTCACTATAGTTAACAAAGATAAATTATAAACGACATTCTTACTGTTATTTAGGAGGTACTTTTCTGAGTACTTTAAAATTTTTAATTTTCTAATATAGTTGTATAGAAATATGAGAAAATTTTTGTAATAAGTAACTAGTATCTCCTTGTCATGCGTGTTACCATTTTGTTTTTTCAGATATATTCCATATTTGTCTAGTAAAACATTTATCACATTATATACATAATCATAAAAACAAATAAATAATTTCTCACTATTTCTATTTTTCTTTATATGCGTAAACAAATTAATAATCAGAAATATATACTTTGAAACGGTATAAAATTTTTTTTCACTTAAAATTTCATATAATTTAAATTTGTATATATTAATAAGAAATGATATTAGCATATTTATATAACACAAATAAAATAATTTTTCATATATATTACTTTGTTCATTTAAACATATATACTTTTGCAAATTTATAAATGTTAGTATATGTACATAATATAAAAAAAGTTTTATTGAATTATTTTTTTTTATATTCCTATTTAACGACACAAAATAGGACATATGCAAAATTATGTAACTCAGATATAATTGTAGCTTGCTTAATTTAATGCTATATTGTATATCTATTTCCTTATTCTCCTCATAGTAGTATTTTCCTCTTCTGCTTGCAATAACTTTTTTCTTAAAGATGTTTATCAAATTATCTTCAAAAAGTGGTAGTAAGCTCAGGTATAAAACCAACACATCCTTCCCGTGCCTGTTATTGGACGAGGAAAAAAAAAAAAATTTTAAATTAAAAATTAAAAATTATAGACATATATGCATATACACATATATATATGATTTAATAAGTATGCGATGATATCTTTTCCTATTGGTACTTTATATGTCTCTCCTCAAGCGCGTTGCATAGATAAAAAATAAGAACAGTCTTATTTTTGCTTCCATTCTTTTTGCATCTTATGTATTTAAGTATACTGGATATATTGGTGTCTTTAAAAGTCTAAAACAAAAAAAAAAAAAAGCAGAAAAGTCAATTACTGAGTACATATAAGTTTAATGTACAAGTACTAAAGTTGTAAACACGTGAATATAATCGAGAGTACCCACGAGATACCAATAGAATAAAACGCAAAATATGGTATCTATCTTTGAACAGTAGTGCAGTTATATATCGAAGAATTGGATATTTTCACACTATGAAAAAATAGCCATGTATACACATATACACGTATACACACATATTAAAGAAAATGCAGTACTACAGATGCATGTAAATGCTCTTTCTTAAATGCAAATAATTACGTTAGATTTCATCTTGATTTCATATTTCCCCATATTTCATTTATTCTTGACATATATGCTTTATCCTTTGAGGGATCAATTACAAATAAGCTATACTTTTTTTTTCTTTTTTAATTATTCATTTAGTCAAATAACATAACAACGACATAAATAAGGGGAGTTAGAAAGGTCATTAAAACCCCCATGCACACACGAAAAAAAAAAAATAAATAAAATAAAAAAATAAATAATAATAAATAAAACAACAAAATGAAAAAAACGACAAGTTAAAAAAAACAAAAAAATGATAATAAAAACAAATCATTTAGCAGACACTTTAAATGACAAACGGGAACTCATAGCATGGCGCCATCACGACATGCTAAAATAATCAAAGGATAGCGTTATAATATTACAACATAAACAATTTGCAAAAGGGCACATAGCAAATCAATAAAATAAACAAAAATTCACAATAAACAAGAACAAATGACAGTCATTAAACAGATTAACAATATGAGCAAAGTTAAAACATAAAAAATAATTTTATCAAAAAAAAAAAAAAAAAGGGCTTCTAATTATTAAAAAAAAATCCCGACTGCGCGGGAAAAGCCTAAGCAAACTAACTTAACTGTCAAGAATATTCTTATTACAAAAAAAAAAAAAAAAGAAGAAACAAAAAGAAAAGAAAAAGAAATAATATCACTCTGTTTTTGTTCTTTTCTTCAAAAAGAATCCCATATAATACTAATTCTACGTTAAATACATTTTCTCTCTTTTTTTTTTTTTTCATACAACATCTACATACAAGTATATGGTCCAAATGAAAATAATTATGTCTTTACTATATAACATAGAAATGCACTAATGCACCATCCTTTTTTCATTTGTATTCTATATACATATATACTTACATATATTTATGTATTCATGTGATGGGAGCATATATGATACAGACGTTCGCTAAGTCCAATTTTTTCTTTTCTCATCGTTTCTTTAAATTCTGATAAAATTTTCTACATACGATTACTTTAGTTACCATTTTTACATGAGCTTTTAAACTATGAATGTTTGTCTTTCCGTTCATTATATTCTTATGAACTAATATGCATTCGTATGTGATTATACACATACATGTGCCCATATACATGCACGTGTGAATTTCATTAAGCATATATATATGCAATTATGTACATTTTGTATATATATGTATATATCCGTGTATATATGGGTATATATGTGTATATATGTATATATCTGTATATATATGGGTATATATGTATATATCTGTATATATATAAGTATATATAGGTATATATTGATATATATAAGTATATATGTTTACATATATGTATATATAAGTGTATATATGCGTACATGTGTGTACATATGTAATTATGCAGATATATACTGAAACTGAAGTTGCTACATTTCAAACTCGTATAATTTCAATTTTTCAAAATTTTGAATTCTCTATTAATAATGGATACAAAAGTACACAGGTTTTCGTTTAAAAAGAATATATTTATCATTTTATATGATAATCGAAACAATTCGAAGTTCTAAATATGAAGGGAAAAAGAGGTTAATTAAAAATTATTTTTTTTTAAAGTGGAGGGGCAAGAATTAATTTCTATTTTTTCCTTTTTTGTATTATGCATATATATAGGTATATATATGTGTATATATATGTATATATTTATATACATGCATATCTATATGTATGTATTTTTATATTATGTATATGTATATTATGCATATAAAATTTTACATATAGTGCAATTTATGTATTTACATTTTTCTTTCCCCTTTTTTGAGGTTTTCCTGGTTCATTTTTAAATTACATTATTCATTTTATTTTGCATGTTTTCATAAACAATTAAACGTTTATTCGCTTGTTTAATTATTTGCGTATTTTCTGTTTATTTTTCCGGTCAACCAGTGTTTACTATATTTTTTTTTTTTTTTTCATTGTTACGGTTACATTTTCTTTCTGCTCTTTGTAATTAATAGCATACCAGAAGTTTTTAAAAAAAAAAAAAAAAAAACGCAATTAATAATAACATTTTAACAGTATGCCTATAACATTATGCTTTAAATAATTTAAAAAAAAAAAATAACGAAAAGATTCTTGCAGCGTATACATAGAGTTAAAGTTGTAAATTATATCACAGTAAACATTGTACATAAATATATATGTACGTATGTAAATTTGTACATATGTATAAATATACATTAATATGATTACTTAATCCGCGCCTTTTTTAAAATAACAATTAATTCTTTATAAAAAAAAGCAACAAAGCGACTAATTAAAGGTGGTACTTTATAACACTTGATATACTTATATCTTCTATTCGCGTTACAAAATTGTAAATGAATACTTTAAGCCTTATGAGCCTAGAAACGCATACTTGTTAATATTATATAATATACGTTTATTTACCCATAAGGGTGTAATATAGAGCTATGTTTATGTTTCTCTGATTGAACGAAAGAACAAAAAAAAAAAAAAAAAAATGAAAGAGATAAATGAAGAGTCTGAAAGTAACAAAGAAACGAATGAGAAGGAAGGGCAAAACAACAACAGTAATAATAGTAAGAAAGGAAAAAACAATTACGATAAAATGATTGAAGAGATAAAAACAGAGAATAGTAAGTGTTACATATCAGTAATTAGTGAACCATTATTAAAAAAAAAGTATTATAAATACTTTTTAAAAATTCTGGATTACACATACTGTGCTAAGGTAAACATATCACATATAATAAAAACAAATGAAAATTTAGATGAACAAAGAAAAAAAATATTAAAAACAAAATTTTTAGTAATAGGATTAAGTCAAGTTATTAAAGCTATAAGAAAAGGAATGCAAGGTATTGTTATTATAGCTGTCGATATATACCCCATTGATATTATTTGTCATATACCCGTATTTTGTGAAGAACATAATATTCCATATACTTTTGTTACAACAAAAAATAAGTTAGCACATTTATGTAAATTAAAACGATCAATTACTTGTTTATTTATAATAAACCCAAATAAAGATCATATTTCCATATTTGAAGACACAATAAATCAGTACAATAAGAAACAAAAAATTAATAATTATTCCAAGCTCTACGAAAAACTATTAGCAGCTGTCAAAAAAAATCACCCCTTTTTTCAGTCATAGATCTACACATAATTTGCGTTGGGGGGAGGGGGGCCCATTAAACTAATTTACGTCTAGCAGAACGATTTGTACTCGCAACTTCTTTTTTTATTAACGTTAATAATGTGGGAAAAAAGGAACGGGCGGACAAGCGAACGAAAGAACGAACGAATGCACGAAGGAACGAAAGAAATTTATATCTTTTATTCGTAATTTTGGTGCATTGCGTCAATATTACATTCTACTTCAGCATATGTTTTTTTTTTTTTTTTTTTTTTTAACCCCCATTCTTTCTCATCCTTTTTTTTGTGTATTTGAGATTTAGCAGTGTACAATAATTTATATTGACAATTACAAAAAAAAAAAAAAAAGGGGAGGTTAAATAATGATTATTTCAAAGTCAGCACTAAAATGTTAACTGGTGTTTGTTGCTCATATGCATTATTACTCTTACTTATCACCTTTTTAATTTGCCGTATTTATAAAATTTATCTATTTTTGTTAATTAACATCCACTTGCAACTTTATTCATAGTATTCTGTATTCATTTTTACTTTTAAACATATTAAATTAATAAAATTTGAAATAACGTATTTTTGCAAAATCTTTAAAAAGTTAAACAACATATTATAATGAAACACACATTTAAATATAGCAGCAATGTTAGGTGAAATAAAAAAAAAATACTTAAGTATTTACAGAGGTGTAGAAGTTTATACATACATATATATACATATGTATATATATATATATATATTTTTTTTTTTTTTGTATTCATTTATATGTTCAAATATATTACCACAAAGCCTAAATATACATTAAAAAAAATAAAAAAAAAAACACCTTGCTTCAATTCGCAAAATTGATTTACCAAACCAGGGGCATAACAAAACAGAAGTTAAGCGTTACTGCAATAGCATACTGCTAATGTGTGTTAAATTTATATATGCATAAATGTATGTATGGGTATACGTACGTGTATGCCTATATGAGTATCCATATTTATATCAATATGTAGGCATATATATATATGCCTCCCCACGGGTAATAAGCGACCCCCCGAATTAGAGAAGCAGAAAAAAAAGGAAAGAGCTTAAATAATATGTCACAATGTTTACGCGTGTATATATAATAGTATAAATATAAGTATATGTATATATATTATGCCGCATATGTTTGTATGTACTCATCCCCACATATTTCTTCCATTTTATGTTGCCTTTTTTTTTTACCTTTCCCCTTCCCTCACCCTTTTTAATTAACTAAAAAAAAAAAAAAACATTAAGAGGACGAAATAGCTTAAAAAGTGGAAAATATCACTAGAATTAGTATTATCATAATGATGAGGTTTTTGTTGTTTCCTTATATTACTTTCGTAACTCTGTTGTTTATTTTTTTTACTAAAGGATTCTAAATAATTTAAAATATTATAATTCGATTTATTTTTTTCTTCTATTAAATAGTCAGATGTTGAGGGGAAAAAGTATAACCAATTTTCAGAAAAAATGTCATTTTGTTCTTTTTGTAACTTTTTAATATCATTTATATTTTCTATTTCTTCTGTTAAAGTTTGATTTAAAGATGCAATATTATTTAATAGTTGACTTTTAATATCTTTTAGTTTTTTGGACTTTTCTTCTATGTCATTTACTGACTTTAACCAAGTATGAATATCATTTTGTAGTTTTTTTGAATTTTCTTCTAACAAATTTATTTCTTCATAGCTTTTTTTCTCTGTATCTAATTTTCTGTTGTTATTTATTTCTTGTAAAATGTATTTTCTTAAGCTATCATCGTTATTATCCTTCTCCCCTTTTCCATTTGTACTATGATTATTCTTATCTGTCTTATTACTACTATTCTGATCTTCAACTTTTAGTATATCCCCTTTTGAATATGCTTTACTACTACTATTACTACTATTAGTACTACTATTATTACTATTACTACTACTACTACTACTATTTTTTAAATCTTTGTGTAATTTCCTTAGCTTGTCCATATGATCCTTCAAATCATTGTCATTCACATTGTGATGGTTAATGTTCATTTCAAGTTTTTTGTGCGAAATGGCGTTTCCTTTTTCTACTTGTTGTATGTTGAATCCTTTGTTCTCTTTCACCTCTTTTGAAAGAATAGCATCCACTGTCATTTTGTCTTTGTCATTTAACATTAATTTATTACATTCAACGATTAAATTTATTGAAAGAATTATATTTATTATTAAAATACAAAAAAAAGAAAAACCGCAATTCATTATAATATTAAAAAGGGGAAAATCTAAAAAAAGAAAAAGATGGGAAAATAAAAAGAAAACTTTACATTTCTGAAAATTCATAGGGACACTAAACGTATTGTCCGTTACGTGAAGACGAATACAACATACAGCAGTGCGTACATACATACTAACATAGTAACATACATTTGGTTATAAATTAGACAGTTTCCTTCTCTTTATTTCGGAAAACGGTGGTAGGCAAAAAAAAAATAAATAAATAAATAAATTAAAAAGTAGAGATTACTGAATAAAATAGAGCAAAATAGAGCAAAATAGAGCAAAATGGAGCAAAATGGAGCAAAATGGAGCAGAATGTAGAAAAATGTAGAAGAATATAGAAGAAACAAAATTTGCAAAACCTTCCTTCATATTCAAAAACAATTAATCTGCGCTTCACTGATGGTCGTTAAAATGCCCTTCATTAAACTATTAATAAAATTTGAATTTTTCACCGCACATTTATATACATACATGTAAACCATGTTTACATATTTTCACATATACATAAATGCATATTTATGTATACATATTTTTACACTCTCATACACATATTCATATGTAAATTTTTAAAGTAGTATTCTTTCACCCCCGTATCTCAGTTCACTGAAGTTTCTCATCCTGAATGGTCAAAATACAAAGCAGTTACGTTAGAACAGTAAGTTTCAGTTATTCAAAAAAAAAAGGAACACAATGAATGAGTTATTTGATAATTATGTATTGAAAAAGGAAGAACGGTGTAAACATATATGTACATATGTATGTAGTATTTATGTGTGTATGGGTGTATATACGTTTGTATATGTATGTATATTTATTTTTTATTTTGTATTTTTTTTTCCGTTTATTTTTTTTTCTTTTCTGCGTGTTAGAACACCAGAATCAGAGTAATATGAATTAGGTCTATATTTTGTTAAAGTAATTACGAACATATGTTTTTTTTCTTTTTTTCTTTGCACTTTTATGCAGGTACTACGTGTTGTAGTTTAAATTATTTGGTACACCTTACCCCATATACGGAAGAATAAATATGTTTATGCGTACTTTAGTAGTTATACATTTATATGTTATCCCGTACAAATCTTACAAATATTTATAAAATTTCATGCTGTCTAATTTTTTAACTCCATTATTTTATATCTTTGACCAAAGGTTGAATATACACACCCTACTATTTTAACATAATAAACATTTTTTTTTTTTTCAAAAAAATATTTTTATTACCTGCTAAAAATTTATTTAATTCCTAAGAAAATCAATAACCTTTCACTTTGTTAAAATAATATATAACTGTCATTAACTTATAATTAGAGTATTTTTTTTTTTTTCTATTCACAAAGACTCATTTATTTATGTAACTCATGCTACATACACTTAAAAAGAAGAAACCTTATTATACGTACGTAATATATATGATAAACATACACATATATGACATAAATATATATTATGAATGCATTTTTCTGAGAGCATTAGAGAACTTTTCTTTTTGCTCATATACAAAAATGAATATATTTTTTACAATAATGTAAAACATGCATTATTACAAAAATTTATTCTATTTTCATTTTTTCGTTTTTTTCAATTTTTTCATTTTTGTTCTTTTTGCAATTGACATATATAATAGCACAAATCTCTACTACAAAAAAAATATACATGCATATTTAAAAAACTTAATAATGATAACACATATATGTTCATAAATATATACAGGTATATAAACACAAACGCGTATATACAAATATATATAATATATATATATATATACACGTACATATGTAAACATATAAACCTTTTAAGTACATTTATGCAACATGAAATGTTTGCAATAAAATAGGTAAGATGAACTAATTTTTTAAAATGCAATTTTTCCATTTATTAATAAAATCTGCACAAGTAAATTCATCTGTACATATATATATATATACACACTTTTGGATACGGTGGAAAAAAAAAAAAAAAATACGTGCACGTAATAAATGAAAAGAACAATGCACAAAACGTAATAACTAGCGTAATATCTATCCTGTACGGAATATATACATTTGATCAACTTTCCCTTTTAATATTATCTTCCTCATTTTTTTTCTTATCGTCATTTTTTGAATTTTCCTTATCTTTTTCTTGCAGTTTGACCCCTTCCTTATTTTCATTCGTTTTATTCTTATTTTTATCATCATTGTCTTTTTTTTTATTTGCTTCTTCTTTTTCATCGTTTTCTTCATTTTTTTTATCCTTATCCTCTTTCATTCCGTTTTTCTTTTCATCTGTTGTTTTATCATCATCTTCTTTTTTATTTTCTTTTTCATCGTCCTTTTTTTTTTCTTTGCTCTCTTCTTTAGTATCCTCCTTGACCATTTTTCCTGTTTCTTCAGCTTCGCCATTTTCTTCTTTTTCCTCTTTTATGTTTTTTTCCTCCGTCTTTTCATGTTTTTCTTTTAACTCTCCTTTGTCATCAAGAAGTTTAAGGTTAACTTTACCCGCTTCATCAAACTTTTGTTTAAATAATTTGGCAGCTTCCGCAGTATTAAATTTTAATGCAAATTGCTCTATTTTTGGTTCTTCTGCAAAATCCTTTACTGTCCATGCATAAATTTTTTCACTTCCTGCATTTGGTACAAGTTTACAATAAGATTCGTTTGGATATATATAATGGTTAGCTACTACCTTTAAGGTTTTTTCTTGCCTTAAAAGAAATCTTATTATTCCTTTTTTCTTATGTAATAATAATTTCGATTCACCCAATCCTCTTTCCTTCCATTCACCATCTACCCATCTATACAATTTTGATCGTCCTGACCAATATAAACTTTCATCTTCTTCACCAGTTTTTATTTCTACTTCTTTTAATTCAATCTGTATGAACAGTTCATGAAAAACAGAAAAAAAAAAAGGAAAAAAAAAGGGAAACAAAAGAAAAAAAAAATTATATATGTTATTACACAAATATGTGTACTACCTATATAGGTAGCACAAAGTTCACCTAAAAAGGCTGGCTTTTCTAACGAACGTTCGTTTATACAATACAGTACCACACGAAATATCCAACATATTCGTAATGTATATATATTCATGTAGGTACTAATAATACGTACATTAGATTCATTCAACAATGAACATATCACATCTTATAAGCATAAAAGCGTTATATATGCAAATATTCAAATATTCAAATTTGCAAATGTACATAAAAGCATATATTATATACTTATATATATACATATATGAACAATCATTTGTACACAAACTTGTTAAATTTTTTTTTTTTTTTTTTACCTTTGGAGTATTCCAGTTTCCTGTGGTAACTTCCTCTTCTGGGTTATAGTCGTTTTTTTCGTCGTCCATGTTTAAAAAATGTACTGATTATGTATGTATTTATCAAATTAAAGGAAAAAGTTAAATTAACAATAAATAGAGTATCGTATATATATACACAACTTCAATAAACTTTACTATTTTTTCTATATATAGATAGTTATATTTTTTTTTTATGTTTTTATCAAGTTTAACAATTATTTTTCTCTAACACAAATTTTAAAAAAGTAATATATAAGGTGTTTAATTGAGAATACAAAAATGTCGTTAATTTATCTATTTTGAATAAATGCTTTTTTACTATTTTATTTGTATATACTATATGCACGCATTATATATATTTTTTTTTTATAATACTGTTTCGTTATATAGCTTATTATTATATTTATTTACGTAAGAGATTTAAGTTATCAGAAAAAAGTGTTCAATGCTGTAGTTTTACCCATATATAAATATATATATATGTACATATATGTTTATATATAAATGGTATTATTTAAATAAAAGTTTTTTTTTTAAGGTTTGTACGTTTAAAAGAAATATTTATAGGTGTATAACTAAATGAATAAATATATTCATATATCTGTTATATATATATATATACAAATATGTACATATTGTACATATATATTTATTTATATATGTATGTATATATTTGTATACAAATACGCTCATATAACATGTACTATACATCTTTTTATCCCTTTCCATAAATGTATATTGTAGGTGCTATATAAGGTTAGCTTTTCCTTTTAAGCCGTGTAAACAAAATGTTTAAAATTTAAAAAAAAGGGAAGAAAAAAAAAAAAAAAAAAAATTAAAACAAAGCGAAACAAAACAGTCCGTTTAGAACAAAATTATACATGTAAATTTATTTTTTTATCCTATTTCACATAACATTTATTTTAATTAGTGCCAAATATTTCCTACATATTGTATAACGTATCATCTATGTATCCTAACGTTATGTAGATTTGTGTTTAGTACCATTTCAGTTATATTTAAGAAGTATAAAGTAAATAATTACGCTAATTTTCCTGCGCGCATTAGATTTATATATATATATATATTTTTTTTTTTTTTTTTTTATTATATTAAGTAGGGCGTATATTCGTTCAAATTGTCCATATATGAATGTCCAGTGTTACACATATATATATATACATTTATATATTTATGTACTCATAGGTGCCTCTTTTAAAAATTATAATACCACCTTTTTTATACTGAAAATTAAAAATATCCGAATTTCGTTAATTATACCATCTCATTTAAATATTTCCATCTATATTTATAATGTGTATAATTTTGGTCAACATTTGCCCAATGGTTGTATTGCAAAGGAAATTTTTGTTAAAAAAAAAAAAAATATATACATATATATATATATATATATATATATATCACAGCATTTTAGCAAGATGAATTGTATAAATGTAGTTTAATTGGGAGGAATTTATTACCCTTTTTATTATTTTTGTTTTCTTAATTTTAAACGTAAGCGCATATTTGAAAGCACCTATTACTCTGTTTAGAAAATGTTCATAATTAGGTAAAAAATAAAAATAAAACAAAAGATAATATAAGAAAATGGGGAAACGCACCATCAACTCTAAGACATAAAAAGCACACATATGTCAATTCCATTTGCAATATAATGCTTATTTCTTTTTCCAAACAATTATGAGGCTAAAAAATTTGTGTACATCATTTAAGGGCATAATAATTTCCTCGAAAGAAATGAAATGCCCGTAATATAAAATGCGAACTTAATGTGTAAATATACATACATATATATCTATATGTATACAACTCACTTCCCACCCATACGAACATTTTAACAGCTGATTCTCATGATACATCATGATAAAATAATGTAGTTACTAATTTTATTGTGAGTAAATTAAAACAAAACTTATAATTATGAACATGTTTATGGAAGGCGTGCCCTATTGCATCATTACTTGTGTACGGTTTATTAACAAATGCACACAATTAAAAAATGAGTGAGTAAATAATATAAATGGACGTTCATGCCAACAAAAGAATGAACGGACAAAATGACAAAAAAAAAAAATATATAACGAATAAAACAAAACAAGACTTAATATACAGTGTTCTATTTTAATTAGCTTACTGCCTATGTGTTTAGCACAACGATGGCAGAAGGAGGATATGAAATTATTATTAGAAATACTTTCTCCTATTTTCATGAAATTGGTTATATTTCTTTATATTTTATTGAAAAGGATAAATTTAAATTTCGTTCCATAATAGTAAGTGTTACTCGCTTTTCCATTTTGCATTTAATTTTTTTCTTTTTTATCTTATTTTTCACTTCTTGCTGGAATAAATTAGCTCTGTTTATTTCACCTATTGTTCGAATTTATCATTGTTTTTTTTTTTTTTTTCTGATTTTTATTTTACTTTTCAACAGTTGGCTCTATTATATATAATTTTTTTTTATTTTGCTCGTTAACATTTTATTTTATTTGATATGCTTTCCCTTAATTTTTTTTGTTTTTCTTTTCTTTTCTTTTCTTTTTTTTATTCTGCTCATTTGGTATTTAGCAATTTTTTTTTTTTTTTTTTTTATTTTACTTTTCGTGAACGCATAAAAATCCAATATGGCGAATGAAGAATACAACAGAAAGATTAGCTGGGATGAAGATGGTTTCATTGGAATAAACGAAGATAACCTTAGTAGCATTAGGCACAATAATAGTGTCAATGAAAAGTCCAGCTTGTTAATTACAAATGAATGTAAAGATAGTTTTCTTATTGATGACTTTTCAAGAAGACCAAAAAATATGATGAGTGTATATTATGAAAATGATGACGAGGATAATATTTTTGGTGGGGGGGAAAACAGCTCGTTAAATAAAAATTTAAAAACGCTTAATTTGAGTGATATAAAAAAAAAGGGGGTAAAAAGTGATAGCAATAATTTAAATTATGGTAGTAATAACAGTAACGGTAGAAGTAGCAGTAATAACAATACTAGAAGTATCACTAATGGTGGTAGTAGTAGCAGTCCATTTCAAGGGCTCATGAGTAACGTGAATGACGCTCTTAACTTTGTCCCAAATAGTAGTACTATAACAAGTAATAAACTGGAAGACCCTGCAAATACAGATTGTTCGTCTAGTAATAATTACAACAGTAATAACAACAGTAATGTATATCATCACAATTCCTTTTTTGAAAAGGAATATAGTAACACAAATAATGTAGGAGAAAATAAAAACAATTATGAAAATTATGAACATAGTCTAAGCGGAAAAATGAACATAATCAATTTAAGCGAAAATATAAATGTAGATAATAAGGATAGCAATAATAACAACTCTTTTGATCTATTTCCCTTTTTTAAAAGCTTAAATAGTATTAGAACAAAATTATTATCATATTATGATTTAGATAATGATGTAGTAATATATAGGTGTATGTGTGCACTACTACCTTATTTTAATGTATATAAAACATATGACTTTATGAACAATTTTATTGATATAGAAAAGAATGAACATGAAATGGATGATAAAAATAGGGATAATGCAAATATTAACGAAACGGAAAATGATGATTATGATGATGAAAATGAAAATATAACAAAAATAAATAACATGAATAATAACTTTAATAATTATAACAACAAATTAAGTATTGAAAAAAACCCAGATATATATGCCTTTGTTTGGTTGAATATATTCATCTCCTTTGTAATTTTTTTTCTTTTCAACATAAAAAATATGTTTTTTAGTAACAGCATATATGTTGATAGTACTTCCACAGGTACTACTAGTAATGGTGGTGCAATATACGATGATACGCAGGATAGTGATGTGATAATTAATATGAAAAATTACATGAAGGAAAACAAATTGAACATTCTCTACAATTCATTACTTTTTATCTATTCATTTAACATTTTTATACCTGTACTTGTGCATGTAACTAACTATTTTGTTACAAAAAAAGTATATCCAATTAAATTGTCATTTCTTATTTCTTTAATGAGTTATAATAACATAATTTTATTACCAGTGATTTTTATTTACAAGTATTTAATTATAGAAACTACTTCAACATTTTTTTTTTGGTTTTTCACACTTTTACGATTTATTCTTTTTGTTTTTTATATGACTACATCCATATTTTATATATATAAATATGTCAACAAAATGTTGCGCATTCATTTTGAAAGTAATATTGTATATCTCAATTACGCTATTTTTTTATTTTCGTACATGTCCTTTTATCTCATATTAAAGAGTTACATACTCAATTATTTATAAAGGGAATCCAGCTTCCTGAGCATTTTTTTCGTAAATTATTGCGTTTGTATTTACATACGCATACAAATACACATATACATTTGTATGCATACTTAGACATCTACACAATTTTGTAGCCTTTTTTTTTTTTTTTTCAAGCCATATGCTTAAATTAAACAAATTCACGTATTTTGTTTTGCAATAGTGTATATGCAAGTTCTTTTAAAAGTAACACAATTCTTTACCCTCTTCCACCGTTGGCTTTGTTTATTTTAAGATTTCCATCTTTTATTTTGTATTTTACGTTTATCAGCTTTCATCTTTCAAAATAAATTTTACTCTTGTCATCTTTCTTTTTTTTTTTTTTTTTTTTTGTTCACATTATAACAGTTCATTAAATTTATAAAAGCAAGTTATTAATAAGATACATAAGTAAATTCTTCAATTTTTGCCAAAAAACTCTTTGACTTGACAAATTAGCAAAATTAAAAAAATAAATTAGGGGAACACATTTTGACACTAAAAACATAAGTAACATAATAAGTCAACAATAAAAATAACGTCAAAAACGCAGAAATACGATTAGTTTTATACAATCATAAGGATATATCTATACGTACATCTGTATATTTAACAAAAATGTGGATATGAATAAAATAAATACGTAAAGATACAAAAATACGTACACAAAATGTTCAAAAGGAATAAAAAGGGGAAAGCTTAAGTATCACACATATACGCGGTAAAAACATACGCGACAAAAATATACGCGGTAAAAACATACGCGGTAAAAACATACGCAGTAAAAACATACGCGGTAAAAACATACGCAGCAAAAATATATGCTACAGATATATATTCTGCAAAAACAAAAAAGGAACGGACTTAGGTGTGTACCTTTTTGTAATTATATGTCATCGTCATCAAAAAGATTTATTACTTCTTCACTTTCAACAACAATATCATAATTGTTGTAATACTTCCAATTATTGTACAATTTTATTAGTAAACATATAAAAGCACAAGACACGGAAAAAAGGAAAAAAGAAAAAATGAAAATAAGATAATTACTCCTTTCGAAACAGTAAATTTTATATGTAAATAAGTATAGAGGGATACACGAGTCATTCTGCTTATTACTATTCTCGAGCGACGTGTAAGATACTTCTCTTTTTTTTTTTTTTCGTTAAGTCGGTAATTTTTAATAACATTGTCAAGGTCAAAAAATCTGTAAAAAAGGCGAGCGTTATTAATATATACGCATATATACATAAAACACATATACATATATATATATGTACACCCGTAAATATAGAAACATACATGCACATAAATATATGAACATAATAAACACATATATATATATACATGCAATTTCTCAAATTCAACTGCTAGCACATTTTCTCAAGTATGATCGCGCTCATTGTATTCTTCCTTTTATATTACTTATCTACGTGAATATTCGTCTGAGAATCATTAACACTTTCTCCTGCTTCAGTAATGTCCCTTTGATCATATTCAAACAAGAAAGACTTGTTCACATTTTCTTCATGTACTTGTCCATTTCTTTGCCCTGATCCTATCATCACAATCTTGTCTTCCCCTTGCACCACTTTGTAACTGTTGTTGTTCTGTTCAATATTTGTACTATAAGTTGAAAAGATAAAGTTTAATTTTTTTTCATTTTGTTCACTCACATATATATTCGCACTTGGGGTAAATTTTAAAATAAAACTTTCCTCCATGTTCATCATATCTTCAGGTAATAAAAAAGATTTATGTATTTCAATATTTCCATATTTAATTATTTTCCTATTTCTTAAATCTGCATATTTCTTGTTATGCACCTCCAAGAACATTTCTTTTCCTTTTACTTCTCCCCAAAAAACTGCGTCAACCTAAAATGGGAAAAAAAAAAAAAATTGTGAATATGTATATGACAGTAAAAGATTAACTAAGTGTTTGGTGCCTGACTTGTTAATAACGTTAAAAGGGAACAATTAAGTACGAAGGAATATGAAGAAGTACGAAAAAGTATGAAAAAGTTTGTATAAGTATTGCGGTGATCGGCAAAATATGGCATAATGAGACATATAAGACCTAATACAGCCTAACAATGTCTAATAGGATGAAGTAGAATTTTCTCTCCCCCTCAATTTTTCAAGCATTACATAAAAGGAATAATTCTTATCCACAGGGACTGAATTGTGCGGGAAAATATCCAAGAGGATAGGGCCGCTCTTCTTAGTTTCTTGAAAAAACTCAAAAATTTCAAGCTCAAAATAAAAAGGGAAACTAAAATTTTTATTTATATTAACAGAATTTCCCATATAATCAAAGGAAAAGATCTGTAATATATAATCTCCTTTTTCTAAATATACACTAATATTTTCAAATATGTTCACAGTGTCATCTTGTAAGTTTACTTCCACCTTATTACTACATGAAATAGTCGTACTGTTCTTCATTAACTTTATTTCAAAACTGACTAGCGAAAAGTTGTAGCCAATATTTATCTTGAAATAGCTAGCCTGAAAAAAAATGGGAATAAAAAAGGGGAATTTAGACGGGAAAAAGGAAAAAAGAAAATATTAAAAAAACAGAGTTTAACAAAAAAAAGTACAAAAATAAACCCATTATAGGTATCATTATACACGTGTAAAATCTTGTTCATTCCCTCATATTCGAGCGCCTTTCAGCATATAATAAATAAATTAAAATAGGTACATATGTGTAGAAAGCCACACCTACATATATTTACGCTCATATATTGTATCAAAATGATCTCAGTTGTGGAAAACATGGCAAATCTGACAAATATGTAAAAGGCAAAACCGCTCAGTAAATTCGTTCAATATATCCGCTTAAAAAATCCTATTAGCAAATCCACTGAACAAATCTGCACGGCAAAGTTCCCCTCTGGTTACACTTCTAACCTTATTAATGGACAAGGGAAAGGAAAAAAGGTCCTTCATATTGACACTTTTCAAATTAACAATAGGTGAAGTTAAACGTGTGAGGCTGTACATGGACGACTTTTCATGTGTATAGTTTATACCTTCATACAACTTGGTCTTAACAGACAAGGTATTGAATAAATTTTTCAAATATTTATCTAGGTAATTAGCATATGAGAAATAATGTTCACTGTTATAAAAACTGAGGGGATGAAGACTTAAAATTATCTTGAAGTAATTACATTCATGATTATTTGTTTTTATTACCAGTTTAAAATTGTTGTCCACTTTGTATAAAATTAGCATATACTCTTCATTCTCATTTGAATGTAGCGGTGAAACGAAGGCATTACTATTACTACTGTTATTACGATTACTACTGTTATTATCATCATATTTATCCTTCTCATTATCATTCGAGGTGTTATTCTTAACATTAGACTTATTATCCATATCAGCCAGTACAACTTGAACGCTAAAATTGTTACGTACATTCAAAATAGCATTTACGTAGTTAGAAGCCACATTGTAAATGTTGCTCATCGTTTCACTACTGCTATTATTGTGGACACTACTATCGTAAGTTATGTTATTATTATATGCATTATTGTTATACGTACTATTACTATTACCATTATATGTATTATTGTAAGTACCCTCTTTGTACATATTTTCACCTCCCAGCTCATCTATAGGCATGCAGAAAATTTTCAAAATGTAACTCTCACCTGGAATTGTAAAAAATATTTCTTGTTGAAAATTATTAACATAATACTTGTCAAAAATTTGGAAATAGTTATTTTTAAATTTTGATGAAATAATATATTTACTTACATATGAATCATTTTCATTTATATTTACTAAATCTACTTTATTAAATAAAGTTTTATATGTGCTTATATTACACAACTCCTTTTCTAACAATTTCCCACTTAACCTATTACTCATATATGAACTAGCTAAAATTTTATCCCCTATTATTGCACCCTTCTCAGGCAAAATTACTAATATAATAAGATCAAATATAGCATTTTGTAATGTATTTTTATTTTCTTTTAATTGTGGAAAAGACAGAATTACTTCGTACTCTCCTTTTCCCAAATTGGTATTAATAACATTCCTATTTTCACTAAAAATGTTAAAATAAAAATCCTCTGATGTTACACTTACGCGGAATGGATAAATAAAAAAATGAAAATGCGGCTTTATTTCGATGTACACCTTGGTACTCTCCTCTACACTAATGTGATAAATTTTGTACCTATTACTGCTGCTGCTACTGCTGCCGTTACTGCTACTGCTACTACTGCTGCTTCTACTACCACTACCGGTCCACGGTTGCGTTACTACACCCTGGGCGACTTCATTAGCACTTACCGCACTGGTTGAACCATCGGAATGCATGTCATTCACTTTCGGACCACCCCCTATGCATATACAATATCTCTCATAAATTAACGTATTCCTTGAGTCCCTCTTTACAGTTATCTGCATACTATCATCAGAATGAGTTTCAAAAATATTGTTATTTATGACCTCTTTTAAAAAAAAAGTTAACCGATGTAGTTTTTTTTTGCTTTCATAAAATATATCTTTTCTTCCATCACATTTTAGTTCTTTATCAAAATAAAAATAAATTTCATTTTTCAAAATAGTATCACTAATAGCATCATCGGCAGGGGGTTCTTCAGTCTTCCCATTATTATAATGTGTTAATGACTGTCCTCCATATTTATATCTTTTAAGATAATTCTTCCCCATGTTTTTATCATCATCTTGATAATTCCATATTACACTCAAATTAATGAAAAAGGGAGATGTACTTTGTTCATATTTAAATATATACAAGCCTTTTTTTAACCAGGTTGATATATATATGTGTTTATTTGAGAAAGACATAATTTCCTCCGAATGGGATAAAACATGCTCCTTATTCATTTCATCAAATGTTACTCCGTATCCTTCCTCTAATTTGTTATCACTATTTAAATATTTATAAATTTTCAATGATATATCGTTATTTTCCCTGTACATGTACATATTAAAAAAAACACTATGTTCAGCCAAGAAAAGCGTTGTACTATTATTAATAATTTTTAGATTATAATCCACGCTTTGGCTACCAATAGTAACTGTGTTTGAGTTTCTAAATGATATTGTCGAAGTGTGTTTGTTGCTCCAGTCATCATTTCTGACACCGCTATCGTTGCGTCTGACCACCCCCATATCTTCGTCTTTGTTACGTTCGCTATTGCCCATGCCCCTAGCATACGCGAAGCTTTTTAGCAATATGCTATTTAGAAGTAAGGGCATACTGATTTCACCAAAGTTTAAACCTGAAAAAGCAGCTTGCTTGTATGTTCCTCCCTCATTGGTATAGATAATATTCAAATAGGCATAGGGGCAATAATCATTTTTTAATTTTTCATTTATATCTTCATATAGGTCTATATACAACTTAAAAACTTTTACACTATTATTCAAAATTGTCATAGTTAGCAAAATTTTATTTTTATACGTATAACTATGATGCATTAACAAATCATCTGTGCCTTCTTGAATGGTCATTTTATAAGGTAAGAAATTTTTATGAAAAACAAGTTCCAGTTTTAGCAAAAAAGCAATATTATTTAAATGTGACACTTGAGGTAAAATTAAATTTTTTGTCGTTCTTTTACTTGGAAAAAGAAAAAGAAAATTTCTTTTAAAAAGATGATATGCGTATTCATTTTGAAAAAAAAAAAAGTTTTTCCCCTTTTGCTTTAATTCTATTTTGCTGTTATTAGTTGCACTAAAGGAGCTAAGGTCATATTCAGAATTGTCTCCATTTTCGTTCGATGATAAGTAGTTCTTGAATTGGGCATCTTTACCATTTCCATCGCTACTGCTGCCACTACTACTATCAGTTTGGCCATCAAATACACATTTTTCTAAAGCACTCAGTTGGTAGATATATATTTGTAAATAAAAAAAAGAAGCATCTGTTTCTTTATCATTTGGCACGTTAAACTCGAAAATGATTTCATATTCTCCCCTAGTAAATGATTCAATATATAAATGGTTATACCCTTCATATATTTTATTTTTATTTTGATCTAATAAATAAATATAAATATAATTTTGTGTAAAGCAATTTATTTTTATGATTGAATTTTCTTGAACACATATCGTAAGAATATGTTTTTTGTAATCTGGAACGTAGCAAAAGTTACTAAAGGCGTAGGAGTCATATCCTATTATAAGACTTGGTATATAATTAATTTTTTGAATCATCTTTTTATAATCCTCTGTACCATCCAATGATACTGTTATAGACCCTTTTAAAAAATCAATATCTACAAAAAAATAACCACATAATTTTCTATTCTCGTAATGTAAATTTGATGCCAACAAATATATAGTAAAAGGGTTTTTATACTTAAGCATATATTTCACTATGCTTCTTGAGTTTCGATATATATAATAATAACTGTCCTCCCCTATAAATTCTACTATTACTAAAAAAATATCAACAAACAATGAGTTGTTTACAATAACAACCAACTCGTCTACTTGTTCTTCAATGCTCTTTTCGTATAATATTACAAAATCGTCTTGCTCAAAGAGGGGATTGTTCATCATCCACTTTTTCTCGTAAATATTACTATACGTTTTTTGCACTTCTGACGTCAGATCGTCATTCTGCCTTGCGTAGCTGGATGCACTGTTTGAGGTTCTCTCGGGGGTGGCTTCACCAGACACGTCGACTCTCGATGCAGTAGTGCCTCCTAAACCGCCAACTACGCTTCCTCTTCCACTTTGGCTCCTATTTTCCGCTCTCAAGTGGTAGTAAAACAAATCGGTAAGTGCATTCATGCTACTGTCACACGTATGTTTTTCCTCATACATGAGCAAGGGATAAAGGACTAAATTAATTTCGTTTGGATCACAAATTACATTATAACCATTAACAATAATCTTCAATTCGTATTCCCCTTTTGGTACGACACAGTTGATGTATAAAATATTTTGTAAAGAAAAATTTTTAAACTTATGATTCGCATCCTTCTTGTTCACCTCAAATGTATCATTGAAATGTTTATGTAAAAAAGTAGCACTGTCTCTTGTTATATAACTAAACAGACTGTAATCATTTATATTGTTCAAATAATAAGTATTACAAACAGTTTGAGATGACCCTTTTTTTAGCAAATTTACATATATACTTTCCGACTTAGAAATAAGGCTGAAATTAAACAAAGACTCCTCACTCACATGTAAACCAACCTTATGTTCTTCTTCGAATAAATTAATTGGATCAAAATTTAAAATGAATGTATCGTTTATTTCTATCACTCTTCCGTAAATTATGAAATCAACATTCTCTGCTACGTGGTTACTATTATCTGCTTTCTTTTTATCATCGTCGATGCACTTTCCGCCATTCTGTGAGCACTTATTTTTACCCGACGGAGTAACCACTAAACCGGTAAAATGTTCGTCATTCTCCCCTACTTGAATAATCTGATGGGGGAAAAAAGTATTATGAACGCATTCTTTATAAAATTGTTCTTTCATGTAGTCATTAATTGTGTAATTTTTTGAGTTGTTCACAATAGAGTATTCAAGGTTAAAATGGACAACCTCGTTAGGGCGTATCGTATCGCTAGAGGTGCTCGTATGGCCACTTCCTCGATCAGAATTCGAAATGTCATAATTGCTGTAACTTCCGTAAATGCTGTCATTGCCGTAGGTGCTGTGACTGCTGTATATGGTGTACACGATGTCGAACTTATATATGTTATTATTCTCCATTAATGTGTGTAAAAACACGCCATTTTTTGTTTTGCTACTCTTAATGCAACCTTCTTTGCACTCTTTATGGGAAAATGAATATTTTAATATACTCTCTGTTGTCATATTGTGCATATAATTTTTACCTAATTTTATTTTTTTTAAGTCCATAGAAAAGTTTTTTCCCTGTTCTATCCCTTGTGTTAGAAGAGAGAAGAAACTTATATTACAATGTTTGTTAAAATCGACAAAAAATAAAACACTATATATTACAATTATTTTGTTCCCCTTCGAGTCCACATAAAAATTGTCAGCTTCTCTTACGTTGAACTTATAGTCTTCATTAGATGCGTAATAATAATTTTCCTTTATTATAATGTAACTATTGTTATTTAGAGGAAGTCTATTTTGTTTTATCCCATTTTTTGATTCATCAACCATTGTTATATCGTCATTTTTCTTTTCATCAACAGATGGCACCTGACCACTACCTCTTTCTCCTCCCCTACCAACATGTCCAACTATGTTTACATCAATTGTTACATTTATGTACGTGTCAAAGCTCTGCACATAATTTGAATGCACAGTAAAATAAAAAGTCCTCTGTTCCTTTGCATCTATACACTTATCATACTCAATGGACGTTACAAATTTTATTTCATTTTCTACTGATTCTTTCTTTAATAATAGAAAACTCCTATGTCTGTACTCGTACAATTCTACCTCTTTTACATATATACTATACAAGTTAAAATTTACAAAAAAACTATCATTCAAGTGTTCGAAGTATATATAATTAACACCCCACCTTATTGAATAAGTACCTGATACGTTCATGTCAAATAATAGATTACAGTACTGAGGAGTATTCAAATAAAAGGGGAGAATATTCTTAAAAGCTTTTCCTGCTTCACTGTAATTTTCACTAAGTTTTCTTTCATTTTTTTTTTCAATAGGAAACATGGAATAGAACAAAATAAAGTAAAGTAATACATCAATGAGGAGAGAAATTTTTTTCCTTTTCTTTCGTCTTTCCATTATTATTACCTTATTCTTTAATGTTTTCGTTTTTTTAATAACCTCTTTTTAATAGCCTCTTTCGGGGTTAATTCAAACTACCATATGTAAGGGGATATGGAAGCTAAATATGTTAGCAACTAAGCAGATATATCACATGTTTATACTTAGAGAGCTCTCTTTGAGCTTCATGTTGTTCATGCCTTTGTTCTATTCACTCGTATGCAACACATTTGTATACTCTACTTTTTTATTTTCTCCACCCCTTACGAACTTCCTATAAAAATAGTGGAGCGATTATATAGGTTAAAGTTTTTTTTTTCCTTCTTTTTTCCTTCTTTTTTCCTTCTCTTTTCCTTCGTTTTTTCTTTTGTTTTTTTCCTTCTTTTTACCCTCTCTTTTGTTTCGTTTTTTCTTTTTTTTTTTTTTTTTTTTTTTTTTTTTTTTTTTTTTTTTTTTTTTTTTTTTTTTTTCATTTTTTCCGTATTTGTTTGCTTATCTTACGTTCGCCCATGCTAAGCCGCTAATATCTTGATACCTTCCCCTCGCATAGCGCAAAGGTCGTTGTTTGAACAAAAAAAAAAAAAAAAAAACTAAAGTAAAATGGATGTACCAAAGTTGTGCAAATAAGAACGCACTATTCCTGTATACATATATTCACACTTACATACATATGTATATATACATATATATGTGGGAATTCCCGAATGATATATTTTTCCCTTTTTTTCTTGTAAACCCCAGAGAAGCACGAAGTGATGTAACCTACCAACTGTTAGTAAAGAAATGTATTTCTTGGCCTTTTCAATTTTTTCTCTTTTCCGAAATATTATAATTGTGTAATTATATAACTGTATGACTGTATAACTGTATGGCTGTATGACTGTATGGCTGTATGACTGTATGGCTGTATAATTATATGGCTGTATAACTGTATGGCTGTATAACTGTATGGCTGTAAAACTGTATGGCTGTAAAACTGTATAACTGTATAATTACTGCTTCTTCATCTGTTACAGCTTTTTGCTAGTGCCATGTCAAGTGGCAACTCCCCTACGTACGTACGTATTTAAGCATTCATGTATGTACTTATGCGATGTATGTACTTATGCGATGTATGTACTTATGCGATGTATGTACTTATGCGATGTATGTACTTATACGATGTATGTGCTTATACGATGTATGTACTTATGCGATGTATGTACTTATGCGATGTATGTACTTATACGATGTATGTACTTATACGATGTATGTACTTACGCATGTATGCACGTTTTAATGTATATATATGGTAGTGCAATGATAAGGGTAAAATATATATTCTTGAAGGAATAACAAGATAGCGCACCAATGCACATATTCAAACTTGCCTTATTTTATTTTATTTTATTTTTTTTTTTTTTTAAATACACTTGACGAGGAGCCCAAGCGGACATGGCTGTGTTCATACAAATTTAAGAGAAAATAAAAAAAAAAAAATAAAAATTTGGCAAAAATAAAGCAGAAATAGAGTAAAAATAGAATAAAAATAAAGTAATATGAGGTAAAAAAAAAAAAAAAAAGATTAATTAACAAATACGCAAGCGCATAATTGAACAAATAAATGATCAAATGATCTAATATTCAAATAATTCTCTGAACAAATAAGCGAATAAATTTTTCAACGAATGGGCACATAACCTTCGGAACGGATAAGCAGTTCTCAGTTATCGCAATCGAATGAGTCCAATTGTAAAACAATTTGTTAGGTCCATTCTTCGCTGATGAATCATCGTACGTGCAGATCTGTTCAAAAAATATTTGACGACGTCACTTTCAACAAAGTAGACAGGTTTTTTTTTTTTTAAAGAGAAAAAAAAATCCCAAATGAGCATAATTATATGTATATGCACATATAAATATATGTGTGTATAAATATTATACATACATATACTTATGTACACATATTGATAAGAATGTATAGCAGGCTAGAGGATTACATTTGTACTATTTTGCCTCAAGCATAATGACGCCTTTTCATCACGTATTAAAATTTTAATTGCTTCTTTCTTCTTTTTCAGAAAAAAACTAAGATTTGACAACAAGAAGCTAAATTTTTTTTTCGAGAATGGCATATTAAATTATAGCTTGGTCGAAATAATAGGAGGTTCAGGAAGTGGGAAAACACAATTCGCCTTAACATTATGTGCAGAACAACTTTTAAAAACATTTGAAGAGAAGAAAGAAAATATCGTTTTTTATATTTATATTAATAGAATATTTCCAATGCACAGACTTACAGAAATAGTGGAAAAGAAGTTAGAGCAGAAGAAGCAGGTTAGTAATATTGTGTATAATAGTAACAGCTACGGTGTTGCATGTGTAGAAAACTTTGTTGATAGTAATGAAGATTATTTAAATGCACCCAATGTTAGTAAACTAAGTGGCGACAATTTTATAGACTCTGAAAAAAATCATTTGTTTGATGAAGAGATGCTTAATCAAAAGGGAGTAGAAGCGTCAAAAAAACCGCAGAGTTACGGCCGCTCATCATCTTTTGATGAAAAAAGAAAGAACATGGCTCGAAATGTACTGCAAAATTTATATATTCAAAAAATTAACGACGAAACAGATTTCTTTATTTTATTTGAGAAAGAAATATATTACATTTTAAAATATTATAAAATATCTTTACTTGTAATTGATTCATTTAATTCTATATTCAATGGAAATGAAAAAATTGATAGCTATAAAAAACATCAGCTTTTTATTAAATTTTCTTTAATTTTAAAAAAAATTTCATATGAGAATGATTTTTTTGTACTACTAATTAATAGTTCGCAAATAAAAAAAGCATACAACTCTGATTTTGCATTCGACTTTTCTGATTACATTGTTAGTTTATCTTGCTCCAACACAATTATAATTCTAAAAAGAACGAAGAAAAAGAATCAAACAGTACGAAAAATGACAGTTAAGTGCTCTGAGTTCTTAAGCAAGTATAAATCCCTAAACTTTGAAATTACAGATTCTGGATTTACGGTTGTCTGACCCGCATCTTTTGTTGTTAACATGTATTCCTCATAATGTTTCTTAACCTTTTCGTGTATTTTACCTTCACCACGTGGAACCAACCGTTCACGCGATGATATGGAACACCGCATAAGTTCATATATATATATATATATATATATACATATGGATGTACATATGTATATATGTGTATATGTGTATATGTGTATGTGTATATATGTGTACGCACACCTGCATCATATCCCATTAGTTTTATTTCTTTACTCTTAGCAATTTAACATTATTTTTGCGTAGAAATTAGAACTTCTTTCTTCCGCACTCCCGTCAAACAACTGCCTTACGATTTTATGTCCTCCCCCTTGAAGTGAATGAAGGGATAAACACGCATACACGTGCACAACACATATACATGAACGCACATATGAGCAAGTGTGTTTGTTTGTGTAAATGCGCTTCACGCGGTATACACATACGTACCTATATAAGTACGTATGTATACATATACGTATATCTATATATATATATATATATATATATATATACATACGTGTAGTGCATCTGCAACGGCAACAATATTTTTTAAATTTAGAGGCTTTTATCATATGAGGTTTAAAAAAAAAGAAGAATACAAAACAATTGTGTTATTATCAAAAGGTACAAAACAACTGTGTAATAATCGAAAAAATCGAGAGAAGCATAAAAAAGTGAAAAAAGGCAAACACGAGAAAAATTATCATACGTAAAAAAAAAAAGGCAAAGAAAAGGTAAAAACAGGCAAATAAAAGGGAAAAAAAGGAAAAAAATAGAAAATATTGGAAAGTAACAGAACAACATATTATTATACATGTATATATATACTTTATACACGCCTACATACTTCGTACATGTATATACTTATAAGCAATGTAGCTGTATTGCATGGCAGTGGAAGGAAGTTTAATATAAACATATATATTATACATATATTGTACACATATATGTATATATGCATGCATGCACAAAAACACACATACATATATGTACATGTATTAATGCTAAGGGCGCTTTTTTTAAATGGGCAATCGATCGCTATTTACAAGGTAATCCGCCAGTTGCTTTATTCCAGGTAAATTTAATATGAAACCAATAGGTGAATATTTTACAAAATGCACAATATTTGGCAAAAAGGAAAAGAATAATTTATATATTCCAAATGTCTGAAATACAAAGCCAATTAATGTTCTGTTTAAAATTATTAAGAAGAAACCAAATAAAAAACTTGCACTACCTACAATTTTTTTTTTGTTCATTAAAAATCTTACAATTTTTGTTGTTCCTACTAAATAATATAAGCCTAATAAAAAAAACAAATTTGATACACATAAAAAAAATTTATCAAAAAATAGAAATACTCCAATAAACCCCGATACTATTCCTAAAAAAAATAGTAGTAATCCTATGGTTTTATTTTCATCTAACATTTTTTTCTTTTCACATTTAGAGTACTACTATAATATAGCAGTATTTTTTTTTATCTAATTTTTCTTATTTTCCCCCTTATCTGTTAATACGATTAAACTTTTTATCAATCCACTTGTCATAAACACGTTTCTGATAGCTGCGTTTTTATTGTTTCTCAACCGGTGTGACGTATATATATACATATACATATATATATATATATATATATATATATATATATATATATATATATATATACAAATGTGCGCATATGTTTAGATGTTAATACATGTTAGCCATATTATTACATATATATAAATAATATATATATATGTCCTTATGTACAATTTACATTACATATGGTAGCTATTAAAGCAAGCGCATTTTTTCCCCTTTTAACTTTCTTCTCTGCTGATGTGTCAGATATAATAATACTATACATATATATATACTACTAATTAAATCGTCTATATGATTTTCTCAAAAAAGGTCAATAAGTATTCGCATAAATTATAAATGTTTTTTCATTATGTAGGGAATCGGCCATGGTCTTCTTTTTTTTTCTTTTTTCTTTCTTTATCCTTACTTTTTTCTTTTTTCTTTCTTTGCCCCTAATTTTTTCTTTTTTCTTTCTTTGCCCCTAATTTTTTCTTTTTTCTTTCTTTGCCCCTAATTTTTTCTTTTTTCTTTCTTTGCCCCTAATTTTTCCTTTTTTCTTTTTCCCTTCCTTTATACGTTCAAGTAAATCTTGAATGAATTATATAAACACAAATCAAGCAAGTTACAATAAATTTCATTCAAATGTCTCAAATAGTCATACAGTTATACTTCTATTATTATATGGCAAATAAAACGGGTTAAAAAAATAAATTTAAATATATATACATATGAACTTCCATAAATATATATATATGCATTAACGTATACATATATAATACAGCATAGTTTTATAAAGCTGCACTTTTTACATTTAATATTATTTTGCTTTTCCTTTTTATTAAACGCAAATAAAATGAATGTTAGCAAGTAATGTAAATAAAACCGTACATACAATATACATATTCACGTAGTTCTTTTATATATGCCTAAATATATCAATACATTTACGCATATATAAAATGTATACATATATACATAGAAAAATGAATACAAAATGTATATCCTCTCTTCGCTTTAAACTGTTTTTTTCAAATTTATTACTATGCAACCAATAATAATAATAAAATAATAATAATAATATTTTTTTTTTTTTTTTTTGAAGAAAAAATTAAAAGAATTGCCCACAATAAAATAATATAGAATTAAGTCGACAATAAGTATAATTATTAAATTTTTTTTTTTCATATATTATTATTATAAAATATAGTAATATACATATAACTTAATTTTTATACCACATTTCGCAGCTAAATTTAAAAAGCAAATTTAAACAAGTAGGAATTATAATAAAATAATATTAATTTTGTACTGTACTCTTACAATACATGTATTTTATATATAATATATATTATATATATTTACTATGCTAAGTCTAGTTTTTCTTTTTTCATACAAAGTTTTTTTTTTTTTTTATTTTATATTTTATCGCGTGTAGTTGTGCTTATAAAATTGTAGCTACGTTGGTCCGGTATTTTTTTTTTTTTTTTTTTTCATATCCGATTTGCATGACGATTTTTTATATATCCTATATTATATAAATGTATTTTATATGTATGCCATTATATTTTGTACATATAGTTTAACATGCGGAATAATATAATATGTAGTACATATTTTTTATTTTTTTATATTTTCGCATTAAGATGAAGTTTTTGTTTTTACGTCTTTTTTTTTTTTTTTACCACCTTTATCATAAATACATTTATGTACATTCATATATGTATATACAATCATATATATGTATATATATATATATATATTTACATTTTTATTTGTATGTATTATAAATTTTAATAGCTCCCTTACCACCTGCTTTTTTAAAAAGACTTAAAAAATATGAAGTTTCCAGAAAACTCACTTGCAACCGAGTAGTACAGCTTAGCAATAATTTTTATGTTAGTGCATTTGATGTAGTTTTTTTTTTTTACATTATTGTATTACTAAAATAAAGTACATGTTTCTTTTAACCTTTAAAAAGAAATATAAACAAAATGAGAAGATATATTATAAAATATAACAAAACGTGAAGATATATAATTAAATATAGCAAAACATGGCGAAATATAACAAAATGTAATAAAATTAAAAACAAAACAAAACAAAAAAAAAAAAAAAAAGGATTTACTGCTTTACCGATATACCGGTTTATCAATTACCAACCTCTTGCGGTTGAATCGTTCATTTTTGTACTAACAATGATGTTATGCTGATAAGGCGAAATATTTATAATTCTATTTACAATTCCATCCATATTACGTATTAACCCTACATATTCTCGCATGCTTATCCTTGTTCTGTTCAGAAATACTAAAAAATAAATTTTTAACAAAATCATAACGCTTTTTCAATATATGCAAATTATCGGAATATTCAAGGACGTAAATATATATGTTATCTTTCCCATTTCTTTTAATAAATCGATATATTTCTTTACTTGCATTTACAGTAGAATTAAGGAAGCAGTGTTGTAAATCTCTTTCTAATATATTTTGTGTATAATTAAATACAATTTTTTTATGTTCTAACGTGAATAAAGCATACAGTACATTTTTATAATTATAAACCTTCTTTACCTTTTCAACAATTTCATTCATATTTTGTTCTGTCTTATTTTCATTTTTCTCTGACTCATCATTTAATTCAACAAGATAAGCATTCAAAGTACTAGGTGCTGGCTCCACGCTCCCAAATAATATTCGATTCTTGTGCTCTTTGCTCCTTTTAACATTTTCAACCTTCTCTTTTAATATACTTCTGCCTATGATATGCAAAAATAACAAGTATATATATATTCGTATATAAGGTGCACATAATGGGTACAGGTGCACAAACATACATATGCTACATGTATATATATATGCACATAAGGTGTTAAAATAAAAAGCCGACTCTGTATTTCCAACGTGATACCAAACGTTTACATTATTTGAATAGACAAATTAAACCACAAGGAAATATGCATACTCAGTAAATTATATTTTTGAGTAAACAAAAAGTGCATATTATTTATATTTAAAAAAAAAAAAAAAAAACTTATATCTCGCTATTTTTCGGATCAATTTATAAACTTAATTATTGATTTTCTTACTCATTTGTTTATTCATTTATTCATTTGTTTATTCATTTATTCATTTGTTTGTTCTTTTTTTCATTTGTTTGTTCTTTTTTTCATTTGTTTGTTCTTTTTTTCATTTGTTTGTTCTTTTTTTCATTTGTTTATTTATTTATTTTTTTCTTACAAAAAATATGTAAATCCTGAACATGAACAGGATATTTTGGATAGTTAAATATAACATCAATATATACTTTGATAAGCCTCTCAAAGAAATCTAATTCTTTTACATAATAAATGTTGTTTGTTAATATATAATCGTTGCTGTTATGTTTCTTTTTCTCGCACATTTCTTCACATGAATTGTATTTACTCACAGGTATTTTCGAGCACTCATTGAAGAAGTGAGGTATTTCGACTTTTGAAGAAAAACAAACAGAACTTATTTTAAAAAGGTTGTTTGGAAGTACATTTTTTGTAAAGTAGGTAATATTACCTACAACTGTTTTTTTCATTTTTCTCCAGTTCATGTTTTTGTCATAATAAAAGAGCATATTGACGTTAATTATTAAGAGAAAAAAAAAAAAAAAAATAGTAAAATAGTAAAGGAGCTAGCTAATTTTGCTTCATCTAATGCAGGTGTGTTCCGTCATTCGTTAAGCTGCTCTCTTGTTTGTTAATACATTGGTAATGAATAAGTACCTACGCGCGCCTATCCATATATATTGTATATGAAGAAGTATGTATGTATGCATGTATGTATGTATGTATGTATGTATTACGTATATATGAGCGAGCTAGCAATGCAATTACTTGTACATATTGCAGCTCCATTTAAAGTTTTAGTAAATAAGTAAAAATTAAAAAAAAGAAAAAAGGATTACGCCGCTCTTATAACAAATTCATCCTTCTTAATCTTCACTTTTTTGTTAAAGTTTAGTTTATTTTCCATATCATCAATAATTTTATTGTATTTTTTATTTTCCTTTTTGAGAGTTTGTAGTTCCTTCTTTAAGATAATTCTGTGATGGTAAAACAAAAATGTATAAGTTAGTTGCAATGAAAAATATGTAAATGCGTATGTACACGCGCATGTCCACACGTATTATATGTCAATACACAAATTAACGGCTGGAAATTGATACAACTTTTTATACGAACATATCTAAGATTGCTTTGTTCTTCCTTTTAAAAAAGTTTTCAAGCAAATGTGCCTTATTCTCATTTCCTTTTTTCATATTTTTCTGATAGGAAAAAAAAAAATAGAAGAAAACATGTCCCTTTGTTATTGCCCTAGTCCGTGCTTATTGATTAAATCGTTTGTATATTCATATATTTGAATAAGCATATGTTTATATATTCACATATTCATTTATGCACATATTCATTCATCCATTCATTCACATATTTATGTAATCCATTCCTCATTTTGCTTATTTAAACTTTTTTTTTTTTTTTATTTTTTTTTTATTTTATTTTCACTACAAGCAATTCTTCTCCCGCAGCGTCAACATATTCGTCTCTTTTGTTTTGCTTCATCGAGTCTAAACTCGAAAAAATTTGTTCTCTCTCAGTTTCGTACTTCCTTAAAAAGAAAATATTTTCAGGTACAGATCAATACTTTTTTGTAAAAAAAGAAAAGGTAAACAGACATATACGCATACATAAATATATATGTTGTATGTATATCCATATGCATGTATATATACTATATACACAGAAAGTACATGAGCGCATGCGAACAATTATAATCCCCTCTTACACAAAAATCAAACCTGCATAAATTATTAGTATTAATTAACTTGTTTGCTAGGGAAATATTTTCTTCCAACTTGCTTATGCATTTGCTGGAATTTACAGTTATGTCAATTAGTCTTTGCTTGTCATTATGTCTTAATACACCATATAAAAAAGAAGATAAATTATATTTTTTTGTGCCAGTATGTGTATATATGCATTTGTGTGTGTGTGTACGTGGGTATGTTTGCAGGGGCTCAGAGAGCAACACTATACTACTCTACAAACAATTATTTATACACCCTTCTACTTATGATTTTTCAGTTACTTCAATTTTTGCAGTATCAACTTAATTGCTCTTATGTGATTTAACAGTTGCGTTTTCTCATTTCGTAGCCTCTCAATTTGCATTTCGTATATCTGTAAAGATATAGAAGCAGAAAAATATTAAAGTAATAATTATAGTAGTAGTAGTAGTAGTAGAGGTAACGAATACAAGAAGATGACGGCAGTAATTATGTTAGTAACAGGGTAATGAATAAAAATATGATGAGAGAAAAAAGGGAGTCCGTAAGGATTCATGAATTTATAGACAGCTCCTTTATTGTTTTCCTATTTTTCTTTTCTACAGTTTTGGTACTTAATTTTTTTCTTTTTATTTATGTTTCTGTTTCTGTTTCTATTTCTGTTTCTCTTTTTTTTTTTTTTTTTTTTGTTGAAGCTCTAACCTTAATTTCATTCTCTAATTTTAATTTCCAGCTGTCAATTTTTAATTCCAGTTCGTGTACCTTAAAAAATAAAAAAAAGCAAAACAGCAAACGAGTAAACGGGGGAAAGGATGGTGAAAAAATTGTATTTTAATTAGCATGAACTTGCATCATTTTTTTTTTTTTTTTTTTTTTCGTGTTGTTTTATTCTTATTGTTATTCTTTTTCTTCATCGTTTCCATCTTTATCCGCCTCTTCTTATTTTTATCTCCTTTGCTCCCCAGTACCTCCTTCTCCTTAGACAACAGACTCTCTTTATTTCTTTCATACTTAGTTTTGACTGAATTGTAATTTTCACGTTCTTCGTTCAGTACTTTTTTATTTTCCGCAAGTAGGTCCCTAAAAGTTTTGTTATCTTCCTCTCTGAATTTCTCAAACTTGTAATTTGCTATGTATCTCTCTGCAATGTAGTTTTTCCGTATTTCATCCATCATATGAAGCTCTTCTTTTTCTAAATTAGTTTTCCTCTCTTTTTGGTTTTCCTCCAACTAATTAATTAAAAAAGCATATGTAAAAGAGAAAGACAATTAAGCATACCGGTTAAGTGATAAAAATATTATGTAAGTGGAAAACGATATAAATAACAAGGCAAAAAAAAAAAAAAAAAAAAGAACTAAGCCCACAAGAGATGTATTGTACACCCATACTATTTACACATATGCACATATACCCATACATACATGCATATATACATACATACATACGTACATACATACATACATACATATACACTTACATAATACATAAACACCTACGTACACGCACGCACTGACGCTCCACGCAAAGAGTGAAAAGGAGCCAAGCTTCTCACCTTTCTATAAAACAGGTTAATGTTATGAATTATACTGTTTCTATTTCTAATTAAAATTTTTTGATCTTCTTCAAAATCGTTAAACATTTTATATATATCTTGTTCAAATTGTTTTTGTAGGTTGTTCATATTTTCCTTATGAATGTCTACTAATATACTTAACTTGCTATTTTTTAACTCGTCAATTTTTTCTAATATAGCATTTTCTTCTAAATCGTTATTTAAAAATAGTAATAGCTTGTCGTTAATATTTTTGTTTATCTCATAGTTGCTTATTTCTTCGTCTATGTTCTTTCTCAGCTGCTTCAGCTAATGTGAGGAGGGTGGGTATATTTTCACTTACTCGAAAAAAGGTTTATATCGAGAATATACATATATATATACTATATATATATATGTATGTATGTACATGTGCATATGTATTTTTTTGGGGGACGTCTAATATTGCATATCTTTGACTATTCCGACTATGAAGCCTCTAAGTTCTCATTATGCAAATTTTATATTTTTCATTATTTTTTCTATATTATTTGTCCATATTATTCGTTTTACACCATTTGTTTCACATTATTTATCTTATTTTTATTTTTTCCTTTCTTTTCTTTTTTTTCATTGTTGTACTTTCAGATTTTTCAGCAAGTCTATCCATATTAAGATTGTACGAGGTTTCTCATTTTTCTTATCGTTTGAGACGTTTTTCTTTCAAAAAAAGGGAAAGGCATAACGCATTCATTTATATAATTAACTAAATAAATAAATATACGTATATATATATATATAGTATATCTCTTATGTTTAATTATGCATATGCCTCATTTAAGCGCTTTATGTTCTTAACATATCATACTTTTTCCGAAGCATTTTTCTTTTTTTTAAGTGTATTTGGCTTTTTTTTTAACTTCTTATTGTCCTCTTTTTTCTTTTTGGTATTATTTATCATTTTTTATTATTATTATTTTTTTTTTTTATCTCTTTTGTAATGTAGAAAAAAGAGTTTGGAAGTTCATTGCAGTGTAACAACACAACGTTAAGAAGCACTCTTATAGAATTTTATATTTCGTTCACGTACACTTATATATATCACATATATTAAAAATGTGCATATACATATATATATATATATATATATATGTATTCATATCGTATAAATTAAAAACTTCCTTATGAGCTTCTTCATTCAGTTCCCTCGAATATTTCCCCTTTTGATGTCAAAATAGACACTCGTATTTTGCGATTGAAAAGGAATTTACGTTTCAAAAAATGAAATGATATAAACTACAAAGCAAAAGAAATAGCTCATCACTTAAAGGATATAATTTTATTGGAAAAGATACACATTTTTTCGTGTCTTTCTATTCTTTTGTCCTTAAACCCGTGTGCGCATACAGTTTGACAAAAAAAATATATATATATATATATATATTTATTTTTTTTTTTTAAGTTATAATTCTTTTTTCACATTTTTTAAAATTATGAATACTACCAATAAAAAAGCAAAACATAAAATCGAGTATTTAAAAAAGCAAAATTAATTATGAACTATGCGGAAAAAAAGATACACATAAAATGTATACATGTGTATACGTGTATGCCTGTTTATATAAAAATGTATATAAGTGTACGTATATATATATATATAATACATATGCATATTTATGCATATGTAATTCTCCATTTCAGCTGATGAAAGTAAACCGAAGGGAAAAGACTTGTACATTTAATACATGAACATTTAATAAAACAAAATTTTTTTTAAATAATAAGATTTGAAAATTATGAATGCACACTTTTTAAAAATGAATAAAAAAAATAAAATAAATGGATAAAATAAAAGGAAAAAATAAAATAAATAAAATAAATTAATAACTTAACAAAATAAAATAATAAAATAGGACGGTGAATAAATGCGTGGGCAGGTGAGGACTACTATGTAGAAATATTTTTTAAATAAATATATTTAAATTGAAAAAGGATACATGTACGTAAGTATATATTTAAAAACTTGAACACATAGATATGTAGACCGTCAGTATTTATATACATCATTTCACAAACAAAATTTTTATATTTCAAAAAAAAAAAATAAATATTACTCATGTGTATATATAAAACAAACTATGTAACAACATTTGAAAACTTCAAAAATGTAATTGTTAAAATTTTATGAATTAAATGAATAAAAATGTTTAATTCATTTATTTTGAAAAATTGTTAATTAAAACGGGAAACTAAAAAATGGGGAAAGATGGGGGAAGGGTAATGCCTATGAAAACCTAAAACAATGATGAAAAAATTGTAAAAAATATAGTTATGGTCATGAAATGGTATAAGAATAGGGTGAAAAAATAGAATTCTTTTAAAATGCCCTAATTATCAAAGTACAAATTATCATTATCTTCCAACAAGCAACTTGCAAAAAATTATATAAACCTTTATATTTAAGCAATTACATTTTAATTTGTACGGATCCTGATAAAGCCAAATACTTATAATCGTATGATCCTTTTGCAACAATCGACAGTGCGACTTGGATTAACTTTAATTGCTATAAAGGTGGGAAAACGCATATAAACATACTTACATATTTGCACATACATATATGTATATATATATATGTACATACATATTTGTACATATTCACGCATATACTTCCACACGTACTGACACATATACACATTACAGAATAACAATAATTCTCAAAGTAGCATTCGCATATATAGCTAAATACAAAAAAAAAAAAAAAAAAAAAAATTATGATTGTCTTGATAATTTTCCTAACCCCAATAAAGTCTTCTATACATAAGCCTGTTTGAACTTTTACATTAAACGCTCTTTTTATTAAATTTTTGTTACTCGATTGTAATTCCTATGGGACAAAAAATAAAATAAAATACACACACACGAAAATACATGTATATAAATAAGTATATATATATATATATATATTCATGTACAAATATATGTGCATATGCATGTGTATATTCACATAGTAGTTAATTGAGTGAATAAACAAAGGGGATGATAACAATTTCTTGTCCTAAAAAGTATGTTCTATTTTTCTATTGCTATTTTACGTATGCTGCTACTTCTTCAAATTCCGTGTCTCCCAAGGAAATAAAATCTATTTTGTTTGCAATAAACTCATGATAAAAACTGCAATGGTCCTTAAGTATTTCATCAAATTTTTTTTTCTGCATTAGGAATGAGAATATAAAGGAGAAGCATTATAATAGGCACATATACATCAAAACGAAGTATGCAAAGTACAATAAATGAGGCATAGTAAATGAAACATACTATGTGAAAGTAATATATGAAGTATAATAAATAAAAACGCGCTAAGTGCCGAAACCCACACATATGCATGTAAATACCCACACATGTACAAACGTATACACATAATTGCTATCTTCCTCTCGCCGTTGAGAAATTAACCTTTGCGTTCATCCAGTATCGAAAGTATTCAAACACATTAAGGGGGGAAGGTTCCATATACTGATCAGTCCTTATGATAGGTATGTGGCACTCATCCAGCAATTTCGAAAATTGTGGAAATAGCCATCTTACTGTTTCTACCCATGTATCACTCCTAGCATTTGTAACAATAAATACAGTGTGTGACATAGAAATAGCTAAATGAATAACCGAACAAACAGCTGATTCAAAATTATATTTTTTATTTAAATGTATTTCTTTCTGCAATTCTCTAAGTGCTTGGTCATAATTAGGATTACGCTTTGATAATAAAGCTGACCTAATCCAACACGTAGGAATTAAGGTATCATCTAAATCAAAAATGATAACACGTGAACATTTTTCTATATAAATATTATAAGAATTATTCATTTTTTTTTTAAAATTTTGTAAATTAAATAAGCTTTTGGATGTTCTTGGTTTGTATACACGTTGTCCTTTTATTTGTGAATCAGCATTTTTATTACTTTCATTAAAATTTATATTTTGGATACAATTATTATCAATACTAGCTATATTGTTAAAATATTTCTTCCCACTATTCGATTGTTTCGAATTAATTCTTCTTTCCATATTTAATGGAATACTAAATGTTATATTTCTGTTCATTTTCAAGTGGGTATTATTATTTGAATGCCCATTTGCTTTCATTTGTGGAAAGCTGAAAAGTTTCCTTGGGCCGTTAGTTTCCCTATTGGAAAATGGATTCACATTATGCTTTTTAGGCTCTACATTTTTTGTAAAAAAACACTGATTGTTATAAAATGGAATATGTGTGTGAGGTGTATTCATAGTAGCTATGTTAAGTTTCTCGCCAAAAATGGTATGCTACGCACATTGTCTCGTTAATACGGTGCAATTTATTAAAAGTACCAATCAAACTTTTCAACAGAAATGAACAATATAATTGCATGGGCATGTGTGTGTGCATATAAATATTTATATCTATATCTATATCTATCTATCTATATATATATATATTATATGATGCGTGACGGAAATTTATCTTCCTCATTTTATTAAAAAAATACTATGAAGTATCTACAGTGTTCGTGCATTAAACAAAAATTCTTTCGGCTTAAAGCAAAAGTAAACATATTTTATTTATAAAATTAAATTTAAGATTTTCATTTTTTCCTCAAGTTTTTTTTTCCAATAACGCAAATACATTCTCATTACATGCATATATCTGTGTAAGTATGTATGTTTTTACGTACTTAAACTTGTATACATTATTATGCTACTATGATATTTTGTTGATTTTTTCTTAAAATTAAAAATCACAAAGAAATATCTTAAAAAGATTAATAAAGGTGTCTGTTTTTCGTTGTGACACTTCTACTCTCTTATCGACAGTGTAGAGAAAATATACTATCCTCATAGGTTTTTTTTCCAAAAAAAAAAAATATTTATACTTGAAATACTATTATATATAAAGATTATTTTTTTTTCTTTTCTTGAGGTAAAATAAACATGGCGAGAATACGTAAAAAGTGGGTAAAAGTAGGTATTTAAAAAAAAAATACATATGTAAAGTACATATATAGCTATTTATTATATGAATATTTTTTTTTTTTTTTTTTTTTGCATAGCTTGTTCATATTTTAGGATGTTTTTTTTAAAAAAAAATACTTACAAGTACATGTGTTTATTATGAGTACATTATATATTTTGTCCCAGTTATAATTATGGTAGTATATATCATACAATCAAGGTGTAACTAAAGATTAAATATCATGTACTACTTAAATAGCCCATACATTTATACGTATTTTTGTTTAAGAATTTATCTACTCTTATATTTATTTTTTGTGTGTCGTATTTGCAAAAATTTTAAACATATTTTTTTCTTATTTTCATTTAAAAATTTTCATTTTTTTATTCCTTTTAATTCATGCGTGTAAGTGCGCACTCAATGGTTCAAGTCTGAATGAAAAAAAAAAAAAAAAAAAAAATTTGTAAAAATTGGGAAGCTACATTTTATGAGTAGCTATAAATACATATTCCAATTTTTTTTTTTTTTTTTCTTGCTTGTTCATAAATTTTTAAATCTATAAAAAAAAAAAACTGGCAATTTAAGATGTTTTCGCGAACTTACAAATATTTTTTATATAAATGCCCTATTAAACATGAATTATACACCCACACACACACACACACATTTTATGGATTCTTTCAAGGAAAAGTTTTATAATAAAAAAAAAAAAAAAATTGGGGGGAGGAGGGAAGGAGTAAAAATCGATGTTTTAAATTATTCCCAAGCTATGGAAAAAAAATAAAATAAAAGTAATGCTTATTTGTATATATATGCAAGCGAACATATGTATATGATGTTTATACCTTATACGTGCAATTAAGGGTTATAAGGAAAAAACGCACAACGTTATGAGAGAAAAGACAGAGGTAAAATAAAAAAGAAAAAAAAAAAAAATCCAAAATGAAAGAACAGCATATAAAAAACTGGGAGAAAAAGTGAACAAAAAGAACCATGATTATCTTTACTTCCTCATTACTCAAAAACGCTTAATGGTAGTGTGTTTTTGAGTAAAAGAAATAAAAAATAAAATTCATATTATTCGTTAACCTTTTCGCTATTTAAGTTTTCATTTATATTTATATAAAAAGTTCAAAATAAAAAAACAGAAACAATTTAAACATCAAAAAGACAGAATAATTACAAAAAGAATTAGGTTTAATTACGACATACATATGTAGTGAAAGCAGAACGTTTCCAATGCAAAAATGTGGACACAATATTTTTATTTTTTTATTTCCCCGCATTTTTTTTGAACTAATGATAAGAAATGGGGGAGAAAAAAAAAAGAAAATTAAGCCATATCTATCATTTAAGATTCATACTAAATTCTTAAACAAAAAAAAAAAAAAAAAAAAGGCACATTTTAATCCTTCGAAAAGTACGAATACCTTTAAATTAATCGTTTCATTTCTGAGCATCAGCGAAAACTGAAAGAAAAACAAAACAATTTAACACCATTGCATGTTTGTAATTGTTACACTGGAAGAAATAAAAAAAAAAAAGAATCACATGCATAGGCATAAATGTATACAAATATATACTTGTATTTATATATATATATATATATATATATATATATATATGTTTATCTATTTAATGGCACCTATTAAGATACAAGCAAGGTAACCTAGTCCTACTACAATAGCAATAGTTAGAGCGACAACCCTATAGAGTTAATGGACACAGCATTATGTTGAATTTTCATATTTAATATTTTCGCGTTTTTATGTTTAATATTTTCTTTCTTCGTAATTACATTTGTGTCGTTTGCGTTGGTGGAATTATCTCCCCCGTGAGGTACTTGAAAAAGTGAAAAAAAAAATAACCCAAAGTTTGTCCCAGAATTTTATAAAGCATGTATACGTATATATACATATATATATATATTTATGTATATATGTGTCTTCATACCTGCGATGTTAATTTCACAGCTACGCAAAAGAAAAAAAAAAGAAATAAAATTAAAATTATAAATAAAATTAAAATTATAAATAAAATTAAAATTATAAATAAAATTAAAATTAAAAATAAAATTTAAATTGTGAATAAAATTAAAATTAAAAAAATTTATATTGTGAATAAAATTAAAATTAAAAATAAAATTTAAATTGTGAATAAAATTAAAATTAAAAATAAAATTTAAATTATATATAAAAACCAAGTAGAACAAATTACATATTTTACTGTTCATATGTAACTTAAATAAAAATTTCATATATTCCCTTTTTTTAACCCCGTATATACAACAGTGATAGTAATTATTATTATAAATTTTAATACGAAGGGATTTCCCCATCTTTACCCCTTAATATAGAATGTTCTAGTGAGTATCTTCGTATGTTCTGGTTAAAGGACTTGTTCATAGACGTGGCCGTTCTGAAATTTATTATTGACTGCGCTCCTATTTTTAAGCAACAATATTAATATTCATGTAGGGGGCGTAAGTATGTGTACATATATATGTATATATATGCACACATGAGTGTACATTTTTTGGGAGATGGTCACATTTCATGTTTTCACGTGCTGACAAATTTTAAAAGTGTTAATTACCTTTCTTCCATTTTAATTCAAAGGTTGCATCATCTTTTACAAAAAGAAGTAAAATTCCATCGTTACAATTTTTATTTCCTAATTTCCAGTAGTCTAATATTTGGTTACCGAACATGTCTGCACTAATTCCATAAGGTAATTTTTTTATCAAAGCCACACCTAAACTAATATTTTATTTATTTTTTTTATATTTTGTTGAATTTTAAAAATATATATGTATGCCAAATTCAGGCATAACATTTTTATTTACACAAAAAAGAAAACAATAGGTAGTAAGTAGTAAATAACGAGTTACAGATAATGAATATTTATTTAGCGTTTTTAAATAAAACATTCAGATAGAGTGCATACCATTATAGGACACACTAGTTTGTATTTATTATTACTAACGTATATATGCATATATATACATTTTGAAAAGAAGCACCTATTTTTTATATAATATTTCCAAGTACAATTTTTTCCATTTTTTCTTTTAAAATAATATACAGAGAATAAAAAAAAATATATGTTATGTACGAATTACACATAAGGCACTTCTCCCTTATCCATGCAGTAGTGACTAGAGTTGCGTCTTTGGTAGCTTAAAATCTCTTCAGTTGCAATTTAATGCAATAGTTCCAAAAAAAAAAAAATAAAATAAAATAAAATAAATTAATAAAAGGTAAATAAGTAAAAAATAAATAAATAAATAAAAAAAAAATATATATATATATATAAAATAGACAAAGACAAAATAAACTTCGAATTGTGTTTGCGTTCCTATATTTCTGCGTGGTCATCACTGTTGTTCGACCATAGCTACTTCATTGTGCAATTGCTTCATAGATTTATGGTTTTTTTTTTTTTTTTTCTCTTTTTTTTTCCACAACGTATAATAGTTAAAAAAAAAAAAAAAGGAAAAGTAAACGTACCCTCAACTTTATCCGCTATATTCCTTGATAGTATTTTATTTGGGTCGCATATGTAAGAATATTTTAACCCACTTCTATTGCATAAAGAAGGATGAATAAAAGGGTTTGGGAAATTCTCAAGAGTAACATCTTGTGAATATGGATGTTTTAGTGTATCATCTTTTGGTATTTCATTGTCAAGAAACATTCTCATTTCATCTAAAAAAATTTTTTTTTCTTGTTTTTTATTTTGCTCATTTAATTATAATTTTATGGAATACGGAACTGGGTAGAAAACAACCTCATTTTGATTGTAGTGAAGAGTATACACTTTTATGTATATATGTTGTCTTTTTTTTTTTTTTTTTTCTTGTTACTTTCATCGCTGCTGTTGAATATAAAAGGGGGATTTTCAATTGGTATTTTCGTGCGAATAACTGAGTAGTGTAAGACATGCAAAAAAAAAATTAAGAAAACGCTAAATCCGCTCATTTTTTAAAGTAATAATCTGTTTATTTATGTTTAAAAATAAATTAAATAGTAAAATTAACAATAATTTTCTTTATTATTGAACGTAACACATACAATGATATGCCTATTATTTTATGTTTTTTTTTTTTTTTTTTTTTTTTTTTGGGTAGATTTGTTCTTTTTTTATTTTCACTTAATTAAGCTTAGTTCATCATATGTATGCGTATATATATACACATTCTAGTGCGCTGGCTGATGGGAATGCATTCCTTCCATTCAGTTTTGTGAAGAACGATCGCTCATTTCCATTTACTTCCTCAGAACAAATTTGGACGTATTTTTAACGTTACATGCGCAGAAAAAAAGCTCGATTTCTTTTTTTTTTTTTTCTTTTTAACCTGTGTACTTACATTACATCATAATGTAGACTTTTTTCATTAAAAATCGTTTTAAGAGTTACTGTTTTTTTTTATTTTAAAAAAAAGCACAACTTGAAAAGAAGAAAAAGAAAAATCAAGTTCTTATTTAAATTTAAAAAAAAAAAAAAAAAAAAATTAATTAAATAAAATAAAATTAAATAAAACAAAATAAAATAAAATAAAACAAAATAAAATAGAATAAAACAAAATAAAATAAAATTAAATAAAACAAAATAAAATAAAATTAAATAAAACAAAATAAAGATAGGCTGAATGTTCAAAAAAAAAGGAAAAAACAAAACGAAGGAGACTTAGCAACAGTTAAGTGCTAGGATAAACAAAAATGTATATTATTCACGAAATCATGTAAAAACAAAATAAATACTAGAGAACAGTAAAATTGAAGGAATAATAAAAAGGATAAAGTTTATATTTTTAAACCTATGAAAGAACGATATATTTTTTCCTTACGTCTTTTTTTTGTGGATGTTCCTTTTTCCTCCAACGACAATTTTCGGATTTCTTAAAATAGCAATTTTTCCACTTTTTAAAGTTGTTCTATAAGACCAATCATTATTATAATCATATAAATTATCACTCTTAAATGGATCTTTTAAATTTTTTTGAGTTTCATATAATTTTTTTTGATGTGATAAATACTGTTTTCTACCACCAATTAATAATTCATCTTCTCTAAATATTTGTAATTTTTCTTCAAATTTATTTTTCGTTTTGTTTTTCTTTTTAGGAATACTGAATATAGTATTTTTACAATTTACTCGAAATTGGGGTATTTTAACGACTAGCTTTTTTAAATCATTATCAACAACAACATTTACTTTTCTCAAATTGTTATTACCACATTTAGAACAAAATAATAAAAAATTTTTTCTCATAAAAAAATAGCATGATGTACATATATATCCCCATAATTTAACAGAGTTTATTTTATATCCATCTATAGTTATTACGTTAAGTCCAATCTGATACATAACATTTTGCATTGCATAATCTGTAGTAACACAAGCAATATCTATATCAAATTTTTCTTTTCTATCTATATTTAAATTAAACGTATCAAAATTGTTTATATTTATCCATTTTCCATTTCCGTCATCACAATCGCTTTCATTTGACTCTACTTGAACTATTTCTTCTTTTATTGTTTTGCATCCAAAAATTTTTTTGTTTTCATTTCTTTCTGCGCCCAACTCATCGCTCTCTTCAGATATATCCTGGTCATCACTTACATAGTCCCCGTAGTTTGCACTGTCATCAATTACGTCGTCTTGATCGCTAATGTATTCTTCGGACTTTATATCCTGTTCGCGTTTTATATCCTGTTCGCGTTTTATATCCTGTTCGCGTTTTATATCTTGTTCGGATTTTATATCCTGTTCGCGTTTTATATCTTGTTCGGATTTTATATCCTGTTCGCGTTTTATATCCTGTTCGAGTTTTATATCCTGTTCGAGTTTTATATCCTGTTCGAGTTTTATATCCTGTTCTAGTTTTATATCCTGTTCTAGTTTTATATCTTGTTCGGATTTTATATCTTGTTCGGATTTTATATCCTGTTCGCGTTTTATATCCTGTTCGCGTTTTATATCCTGTTCGCGTTTTATATCTTGTTCGGATTTTATATCTTGTTCGGATTTTATATCCTGTTCGCGTTTTATATCTTGTTCGGATTTTATATCCTGTTCGCGTTTTATATCCTGTTCGCGTTTTATATCCTGTTCGCGTTTTATATCTTGTTCGGATTTTATATCTTGTTCGGATTTTATATCCTGTTCGCGTTTTATATCTTGTTCGGATTTTATATCCTGTTCGCGTTTTATATCCTGTTCGCGTTTTATATCCTGTTCGAGTTTTATATCCTGTTCGAGTTTTATATCCTGTTCGAGTTTTATGTCCTGTTCGCGTTTTATTTCCCCTTCAGAAATTACGGCACGTGGCACATTTTCACTGCGCTCGCCGTTTATATCACCTGTTTCATTATCATCAAGCTTTCCTCCTTGCGCTTTTTTTTCTTTTTCAGTTTCCACTAAATAATCTTCCCTTTTAAATTCATCTTTACCTTTTTTCCCAATATCTCCTGTACCTACCTTATTCAAATATATGGAGCAACCATTTGAATCGACTTCAGCATTTCCATCAGTGCTCATGTCCTCATTTGAGTGCGACTTTATGGTGATATTTTCACTTACTTGGTCGTTTGCTCCTTTACTGTTCTTTTGTGCACGCTTTTTTTTCGTATTTTTTTTATTGTTATAATTGGAATAATCATATACAACATCGTCATATTTGTAAATCGTTTCTAACGGGGCTGAACTTAATTTTGAGACGTCCCCATATTTTCTATGTAACATGTACGTTAATGCAATGACTTCAATATCGACTTCACTTAAGGATTCATAATCACCTGTTAATTTTGAAAAATATTTTATAAAATTAATATCTTTTTCCTCTGCTCTGTCAATTGTTAACAATGGAAGAATGTTGTTTAACTTCTTCTTCGAATGTTCATCTTTTATTTCTTTTATTACTCCCTCTGTTATATAACAGTCATAATGCATAAATAAAAAATCCTTAAATTTAATTAAGCTATTTGAATCCAACACATATTTCTTCTTTTTTTCCATATTATATAACTTACATTTGTGGTTATATGTTCTTCTTTTTTAATGTTATACAAAAGGTATATGTTTTTTATTAACAGTTAATAAACATATGTATTTTTATCTTAGATATGTGAGCAGCACAAATACAGAAATTGAACTGTTCCTCTAGCTAAAATTTAAACTGAAAAAACAACAATAATAATAGAGGTAAAACCTACGTATGTTTTCCTCTCCTTTTTTCTGTACTGCTTATTTTCTTATAATATTATGTACGTTCATATAAATATAAAAATATATATGTATACATGCATATATATATATATTATGAATTTATACATTTGCGCTATAATTGTACTTTTTCAACTGATAAAAATTTCCTTATGTTAGTTTTTTTTTTAAGAAACGGAATGACTAAAAGATGTTCCCCTTCTCTTGGATGAAGAAAGATTAAGCTTATAAAAAGGCTGGAAACACCGCCTATATGTATACATATATATATATGCAGGAATTATTTTTTTTCTTAGTTCATAATACAGTTCTTTTTTTCTTTTTCGCCATTTTTTTTTTTTTTTCTTAATATGTTCCTTTTAACGATTTGCAATTTTGAACCTTCAACGGTGGATATATTTTCAATTGGAAAAAAAAAATAAAATAAAATAAAATAAAATACGCCTAAGGGAATAATATTGCGCAATATTTTAGCACCTGGGGATGTACATAAATATAAATAAATACATGTATATAACATTTCTCACGTACGAAATTAAAAAATTTACAATAGCAAAATAAATCGGAGTTTATGTAACATATAAAGTTGTAAATTATTTCATCGTTCAGATTTTTTCCACTTTCATATTTTCCCATAAATTTTGGGAAAAGAATCTGCATTTCCACCAGCACAGTTACCTGTACATACATATATATACATACATATATATACATGCATATATATGTATATTAATTTATGTATACCAATCTGTGCAGGTAAAATTTTCCACTTTGCAGTAACACAAATTTTGCTTCATCCCCCTTGTTTGTGATGCTAATGATGTTATTCAAAATGGGGAATAGTCAACCTTGTGTGGCATGTACCTATTAATGCATACCATTCAGGTGAACATAATTAAGTGTACATTTGAATGCGCATACATTTGTTTCGAGTATAAACAGTTAAATGGAATAGGCTAATAAAAAAAAATATATATATTTATATATATATGTATATGTATGTATATATATATGTATGCATATATATTTATGGCCTTGTTGCAAAATTGAGAGCGAGATCCGCGCTTCGCCCACGTCTCACGTGAGCATATCGACTTCTAGTAAAACCAAGGAGTGGTAGTCACCGCAAGCTATATCTAACAGCGTAATGTTAACAATATTTTCAGATAAATTATAATTGAAGGAATTTTTTTTTTTAGTATGATGATAGGTGAAATAATTCCATAGACAAGAATTTCTCTTTTTAAATACTTTAAATTTCGATTTAACTTGTTCACAATTAGTTAATTTAATATGTTCATTTTGATTACTTAAAAAATTGTCATTTATATTTTCAATAGTATGTAATATCATACTTCGAAATAACTCCTTTTTATTTATGCATGAACTTTTCATCATATATTTACGAGAAGAATAATAATATTTGCTCTCTTCATCTAGTTGTTGTGTGTGGGTCGAAGATCTGCTAGGCGTATATATATTTTTCTTTTCTTTTTTTTCTTTTTTTTCTTTTCTTTTTTCGTATTCCTCGCTAGTACCACAATTATCTAATGAATTTAAAGAGAATTCCCTCTGTTTGGAATTTTCCATATGTTCATATGTGTTCATATTTAAACCATTCGATATATTATTATTTTCAAAAAGGTTATAATTTAATTCATTCATAGAAGGAGTACTATTGTTCCGTGTAATAGTTTCTATACTTGTCTCCTTATAATTCCCATTGCACGAATGTACTTTGCTCATGTTAACATCTTTTTCACAAGACTTCTTTTTACTTGTATCCGCATCGCTGCATCTGGACGAATTATAAATACTTGATTTTTGAAGTGTATATAATGAATCATTCTCTTTTTTATCCTGATTTGTGTTCTTATTTTGCATTGTTGTTAGAACTTCGTTATTGTTATCGTTGTTATCGTTGTTATCGTTGTTATCGTTGCTATCGTTGTTATCGTTGTTATCGTTGTTATCGTTGTTATCGTTGCTATCGTTGTTATCGTTGTTATCGTTGTTATCGTTGCTATCGTTGCTATCGTTGCTATTTATTCGTATTTTATCTTCACTGTTCATATTTTCATTCAAACTGTCACGTAGTAATGAAGAAGATGTCTTACATGAATTTTGCAAACTTGAAACGTTACTTTTGTTGAAGAGGTGAAACTGGGGTCTGTTTCCACTACTGTTCGAGGACCTATTGAGCTCGTTATTGGACCCATTATTAGACATGTTGTTGCACCCGTTAATGGACCCGTTAATGGACCCGTTAATGGACCCGTTATTGCACCCGTTATTGCACCCGTTAATCGAACCATTAATGGACCAACTGATGGACCCACTATTACCCTCGATATTGCCCTCGTTATTGCACCTACTGGAAGACCCATTCATCCACCCCTTGTTGGTCGTGCTGGTGTCCCCCTTCATGGTGGGGGTTACGGTGAATTCCCCGTGCCCCTTATTCATATGAGGTACCTTTTTATTTCCCCCTGAATCATTTTGTTCCCCTGAAGAAGCTAATATTTTTTCACTCTCCTTCATGTTTCTTTTCTGATTAAGGTTGAAATTGAAAATATTATTATTGCTACTACTCCTGTCACTAGAGGAATGTACGGGAGAAATGGACATTCTATTCCTGTTGTACATGCTTGCGCTGAACTCGCTGAATTTGCAGGCACTTAGGGAAATTAGTCTTTTAGCATTGCTGTTATTACTGCTGCTGTTATTGCTGCTGCTGTTATTACTGATACTGTTATTACCGCTGTTGTTGTTACCGCTGCTATTATTGCTGCCCTTTTTCTTACCGCCGCTGTGATTACTACTGCGCGTGTTTGTAAATAAAGAAAACCTGTTTTGGTTATCGAATTCATTAAATAAGAGGCTAGAATTTGTCGCACTTTTTTTTATACGTTCATGGTATTTTTTTAAGTAATACAATTTACTGTTATACGCTATTTGATCCGAGTATTTTTTTTTTTTTGATATATTTAAGAAGCTATATTTTTTATTTCGTATTAGCACTTCATCTATTAGTTTGTTCTTGTCTAAATAAATAGGAATGGCAGTATGTCTGCAGTTACTTGGTAGGATTACCTGACCATGGTCGGAATTACCTATGACAAATAAATTCCTCTCAGGGATTTTGTTTCTAAGAACATTTAATGAGCAAATATTATTAATATAATCTATTTTTTTTTTATTTAAAATTTTATTTATAGATGGTGAGGAAGTTAAAAATATGCCAAAGTTTTTCCCCATAGCCACTTGATATACTTGTAATGTATTTATAGTATCGAAATTGTTATCATTTGTAAGGAACAGAGGTCTTAAAATGTTTTCTGTCTTTTCTATTTTTCCTTTCTTTTCTACTTTTCCTATATTTTCTATCTTTTCCCTGCTCCTCGTAATAGTAGTATGAACAGCGGCTTGAATGTAACTCCCTTTTTGTATATTATTTGTATCAAATGCACGTAAATCACTACATCCTTCATTTTTCCACCTACCACTAATATAGTACTTATTCGATATATTCGAAATATTGTTACTATTGTATTCATTGTTCATGTAGTAGTACATGCTTCCTGCCTTATTATTATTTACTGCTTGGTCATTATCAGTACTTTCAACATTAACTAAGTAATATAAGTCAGTGTATTTAACATAAAACACTTTGTCACCCCCTCTTGTTAAAACATTATCAGAAAAATATTTCAAAAAATGTTCATTATTATTTTCATCTCTTAGTAATATATTACACCTGTACCGATCCCCAGCACTTTCACTAATCTGCAGCATACTTCTTTCTTCAAAGGACATTACAAATGGACTCTTTTCATTGCTATATTTTATAGGAGCAACAAAGGCTGTATGTGTACTAGAGGATGTAATATTTGAAATATATAAGTCACTTAAACAAGTTATTTTAGTTAACGGTGTAATATATTTATAATGATCAATAGAGTCCTGACATGTTAGGTAAGAGCAATTTTTTTTCTTTTCTCTCTTTTTTAGATATCCCCATACATATACAGCTTTATCTTCTGTCAAGCATAAGCTATGATATTTACCTAAACTCACTTGAAGAATATTTTTTTTTTTTATCTTAATATTTCTAGGGATATTGACATTTTTATTATTACTCTTTTTACTTTTCCCATTTTCCTTTCCTTTACAGTATACCATTTCGTTTTCTTCACCTAATGCATTACATTTCTCTTCTTGTTTTATTCCACCAGATTTACTCAAACCCAAGAAATTAATACCAATCTTTCTGCAAGTGTCATGATCTTCCCTTTCTCTCATTTTTATCTTTTCATTGATATATGTATTATCAATTTGCCCATATTTGTTCCATCCCCATAACCACAATTTCTTGTTTGCATCTATGACGGCACTGTGATAAGCCCCGCATGTTATGTAAATGACCGGACGTGCAATATTTGCATATTTGGAACGAGTAGAAAAGAAGAATGTATTTTTGCTCAAGAAGGTAGCGTCGTTCTTACTGCAAGTGCGGCTATAAGAGAGGCCACCACTACGACTGCAACCACGACTGTTGCTGCTGCTGCTGCTGCTGCTGCTGCTACTATTCCGCAGGTGACAATACCTCTGCGATGAAAACTGCTTCGAATCGCTGCTCGATGGAATAAGAAAAGCTTTACTTGTGTACGATATTTTTTTATTATAATAATTGGGTAGACCCAGCTGCGCTTTTTTGTTACAACCAAAGGTAAAGACATGCCCACTGTAGGTTAATAACATCGTATGAAAAGCACCTAAACTTAAATCTTTTACTTTATGTTTATATCCAAAATGCTTCAAAGGAATTAATTTGTAAATATATGGTGATAAAATAGTTTTTTCCTTTCGTAAAAATGAGCATATATTATATCTTCTTGTTGATAATTTATTTTCCTTTTTCCCCTTTCCTAATACTCGTACTTTTGTTTTTTTATAACAAGTATAAATAGATTTTTGAGGATTCACTCCTAACTGCCCATAGCAGTTTAATCCCCATAGACACACAAAACCATTCTTACTGACTACACCTGAGTGATATTTTCCGCAATTAATTACTTTAGGGTTAAAAAAAGTCAACTCTTCGCTTTTATCCCTACCTCCCCCATAGTCCTCACCATTATTGTTTCTATTATTACTGCTATTATTACTGCTATTATTACTGCTATTATTGTTGTCATTATTGTTGTCATTATGGTTGTCATTATGGTTTCTATCGCCGCTTCTACCATTGCCATTATCTCCTCCATTCTGATCCTTCTTTACCTGAAGAAATTCATCATACTCCTTTGTTCTTTTCTCGTCATGTATTTTTGCATCATTATCATTTTCGGAAAATGTTTTTTTTTTTATTTTTTTCTTATTAATTATTGTGCTTTCCTCATACTTGTTCCTTTTCATATAATTGGTATTTCTTAATTTCATTGGGTTAACTGGAACACTACAATTCGTTTTTACACTGCTCGACATTTCGCTGTTTTTTTTTTTTTCTCCTTGTCCTTCATCATATGACACTGTATGATCTTTTCTGTTTTTCTCTTCCTTCTTGGAGGAACATTTCTCTACACCATTTTTTCCTGTTATATCATCGCTAATCATCTGTTCATTGCATATTTTATTCTTCTCACAACTACCACTTGTATTCACTTTATTTTCTTCCACTCCATTATGAGGTCGACTTTTACTTCTGTTTTTCTTAAAGGTAGCTGTATTGTGTGTTCTCCTAATAGTCGACAAATTAAAATCGCTAGGAAGTCTTGTTAATATATTGTTATACATTTCATTATAACGTAGAGAATTATTTGATCGCTTGAAATGCATAAAAGAAGAGTCATTATTCCTCTTTTTTTTTATTTCTTTTGCAATATTATTATATTTTTTTAATTTCTTTTTTGTTTCGTTATATGAAGAAAAATATTTGTATATAGGTATATTAGAAAAATCTATTACCCCAATTTTCCCATTCTCGTCGAAACCTAACTGACCAAAATTATTATTACCCATACATATTAACAATTTTTTTTTTTCTGTTTCTTTGTTGTTATCTGAAGAATAATTAGATATATTTGATAAGACATCCCATGTATCTTTTTCTTTTATCAACTTTTTTTTCTTTTTACTCAACATAGACAATTGTTCTAAAATGTTATACTGTGAACAGTTTTTTCTTTTTACATCCACCACTATGTTATCTTCTTTTTCCTCGCTATCATTACTTATATCCTCACTGTTCACGTGGATCCTTGCGCTTCGGCTCAACTCCTTTTCCTTTTCCGAGCATTTCTGATCGCTCATTTTGTTTGGAATCCAGCCCAGTTTAGTGATATGCTCGGTTTAGCGGTTTGAACAGTTTAGTTGTTTACTCCCCAATTATTTATGAAACTACCTCTATTATTATTGCAACGAGTCAGTTCATCCACTACGTTAAAAGTTACCTTATTTTTTTTTTTTTTTTTTACATAAGCATTCGAACGTATAGTTTAAACCGACTGCTATACTGGGGAAACATAGTTGTTGCTAAAAAGGGGTAGCATCAATATGAGAAGACAAATAAGCAAATTCGTGTGCACATATATATATGTATAAGTGGGTACATATGTACAATAATATATATACATATGTTTGTGCGTGCAGATGTATAAAAATATAGTAAAATGTACATATATATATTTATATATATACATACATACATACATACATACATACATACATACATACATACATACACACACACACACACACACGCACGTGGGGAACTAATTAACGCCAATTTCCCTGTCCTTTTTTTTCAACTCCACAACCACAAAAATTTTTTTCATTAACTGTGCTCAAAAATATAAAACATCAATTTTTAGTTTTTTTAATTTAAAAATTTTTTTTTAAAGTGTAAACTAGTTTTTCCTTTTTTCATTTGCAATTTTGTAAAAATTAACAAAGAGCATTCTTTATTTCACTGTCTATCTACTTTTTTTTTTTTTTTTTCCCTCAATGCGAAACTGATTAATATCAGGCGAACCATTTATTTGTTTATTTATTTTTTATTATTATATTTTTTTTTTTTTTACTTCTCTTTTTAACGACTAAAATTGGAATCTATATTTTGGTTTTTTCCTTTTCAATTTTTTTTTTTTTTTCCCAGTTGCATATATAAAAATTACACAAGAACTTTACTATGGCATATGTGTACGTATGCATGTACATATATATGTATATATATATATATATGTGAGTGCTGATGATTTTTATCCGTATAAAATTTGAAAAGAACAACGGAGTCTACCACCTTTAAATGAAAATAGAAAAATTCTTTTTTTTTTTTTCTTTTAAAACTACTTAGTGCGATAAAATTCGACCTCTTAATGAATAGAAGATATTGTACAAAACGAACGTACAAAAAAAGGAACAAAAAAAAGAAAAAAAGAAATAGTTTCCTTACGTTTAAATAAATTCAGAAAAAACAGAAAAAGAAATAATTCCATTACTCTTAAATAACTTTACATAAAATGGAAAGAAAAAAAAAAAAAAAATGAATATTTTTCCATTAATCATTTTCGCATATGGACAAAATAAAAATATTCGCAATGCAACTTAAAACAAATAAAAATATGTACACACAACTGAAATTACATATGTTTACTTTTTTTTTTTTTTTTTTACTGCCGGGTGTATGATGTAAAGTTAAAGGAAAAATTATTTTGCGGAGGACAGGAAAACAAAAATGGAGGTATAAACAAATATATAATATATAATATATATATACATACAGATATGCATTTCTTGCAATTCCTTACAACATGTAGTAAGAACAACTATTCAAAAATAAACTCTGAGGATCAATGAAGGAGAATATTTTCTTATGCCATAACTATTGTGGAGAATTTTATATTACAAAAAAAATAGAAAAAAAGGAAAGAAGTATGGTGGGCGAGCAAATTCCCCACTGTATATATATATACATACATATGAGCGTAGACCTTGCGAATAACCATGTTAATTAAATGTATATATAATTTATTACCACAATCCACAGAAAATTCTGCACGTATAGGTAAACATACATACATACATTAATATATACATACGCATTTATGGGTTTGTAAGATAATGCAAGTGGTAAGCTCAGGAGCAAATACAAACTTCGTTACGTCTGACAACAGAGGTGTGCAGCACCTAATTATGCATGAGCATGCTGATTTTAAAAATAAAAAAAAAAATATCCCATTTTCCGCTCTTTCAAATGTGAATTTTGATTTTTACAAATATATTTATGTAAAATATAATAGCTCTTTAATATTAAAATAGGGTACCTGTATATATACCATTAGCATAAAAATTTTAACAGAAAAAATGAATAAAAAAAAAAAAAAAAAGGTCATAATGCAACATTATCTCGCTCTTTGGAAATGTTTCCTCATTAGAGATGAAATGTACATGCAGCATGTATTGCGTATGAGTCAACGAAGGGAAGTAATAAATTAAAATTATACGAATGTATGTACATATATGTAAATATATATATATGTATATATTAATATGTGCGTACATTTTGCTATTATATGTACACAAGTTTAAAAAAAATTTGCCTACATATTTTAAGAACAATTGAAAAAACATTTATTACGAAAGCGAAAAAAAAAAAAAAAAGTGGCAGTACTCTATAGGGATATAATAAATCAAATTATGAAAACAAAATAATAAATTTTCACATTCGAGAAAAAAAATAAAAATAAAATAAAAAATGTCAAAAGATAAATACCAGAAGCATGGAGATGCTATATTTGCTAAACTAGAAAAAGTGGTAAGCCTTCATAAGAAAATATTAGAACATTTCCCATTTGAGGCAAGTCAGTTAAAGGGAAAACGTACATTATAACATCAAAAATGATGAGCTTATGGGAACTTTTTGAATCTTATTTTATATTCTATCACTTTGTGCGTTATCCCAAAGTGTTTCATCCTTTTGTATATTATATTTTTTATTCTTATCTTTTATATCGGTTCGTTTTGTTTCATTTCGTTTTATTTCGGTTCGTTTTGTTTCATTTCGTTTTATTTCGGTTCGTTTTGTTTCATTTCGTTTTATTTCGGTTCGTTTTGTTTCATTTCGTTTTATTTCGGTTCGTTTTGTTTCATTTCGTTTTATTTCGGTTCGTTTTATTTCATTTCGTTTCTTTTTATTTCGTTTCTTTTTATTTCGTTTCGTTTTATTTCGTTTCGTTTTATTTCGTTTAGTTTTATTTCATTGCATTATATTTCGTTCCCTTTTATTTCACTTGATCATATTTCAGTCCTTTTTATTTTACGTTTTTCCCGTGTGTCATGTATCAGAATTCGGAGTTGTTGTCTCTAACATATGGGGCGTTAGTGAGTCAACTACTAAAAGACTTGGAACTAGTAGATGAAGTTAATGAGCAACTAGAGAAAATGTAAAAGCTTAACGTTGGAAGACTGAACATATATAACAACCGTTTATGTGTCTTAAGCTCATCGTCTGCAAATATACACATTCATATGTACATATGTATATAGATACACAGCAAGGAAAACTAACTCAAAAGAGTTTCCTATCTTTTCATCTTTTAGGGGTTACAATATAGGAATAAGGTTAGTTGAAGAATTTCTTGCCAAGTCGGACATCTCGTTTTGCGAAGATTTCGAAGAGACTGTGGAGGTTATAGCAAAGGTAATATATGTTCAAAAAATATGAAAAAAAAAATACATAAAAAAAATGTGATAAAAAAAATATGAAATAAAAAATACGAAATAAAATATACGAAATAAAATATACGAAATAAAATATACGAAATAAAATGTACGTAAATAAGTAAGAAAGCAATAATCATCAGATGGAATGCTTATTTTCTATTTATATAAGAATGTGGAACATACGAGATTTGAGACTAGATGCCATGAAAAACGATAAAAAGGACGTATAAATTTTGTAAACACATCCTACGTATTCAAGTGCCCATATATAAATGCATGTACATATATATATATATATATGTATTTGTATGTATGTGTATGTATTCCTATGTACTTATACTTATATACATGCGCGAATTCAGGTGGCCTTTAAAATGTTCTTGGGAATAAGCGGGACTGTTACATGCATAAATAAGGAGACGAATATTTATTCCATAATTTTTGATAGTAACCCCTTAAGTGACTTTGTCGAATTGCCTAAGTCACTTTCCTCCTTAAACTACTGCAGCTTATTATGTGGAGTTATAAGGGGCGCATTAGAGCAGGTGAATACTACTGCTGTAGACAATGCTTGACTGCTGAGGACAGTTACGCACAATTACACACATATATATGTATGCACGGTATGAGACTTTTTCCGTAGCACAGGGATAAGATGCAAAAAAAATTTCTTTTTCCTGTTTCGTACATTTTATTTTCCTTTTCCTTTTCCATTTTTCCATTCGCTGTTTCCTCCCCACAGATCAGAATCAAAGTGCGATGTTACTTTGTTAAGGATATGCTAAAAGGAGATGACTACTATGAAATTTACATCGAACTGCAAGAGGTACCTTTTTTTATTATCCATGTGTACACGACTGCCCACATACATACCATAGATACATACATACATACAAACATGCATAAGTATATATGTATGCATGTACATATATTTATATACTTATCCTTTTCAAATAAATACTGAAGCAGTACGCTTTAGTTATTTTATCATCCCTACCCTCTGTATCACCTTCATCCTGCTTGTTATATTTTTTTTACAGGTTATGAAAGAAGAAATTTTAAATGATGAGGAATCGTAAAATTTTGAAATCTTAAAGACACTTTTTTGGAACATAATTTGGCATAATTGTATGAAAAAAAGTTTATTTTCACCTTAAGGGGGACATACATATATACATATATATATACATACATATATACATACATATATACATACATATATACATACATATATACGTACATACATATATACATAAATACCTACAAACACACTTTTTATTCGCGTTATCGTGTTCATAACACTAAACAGAAATTTTAGCTAGTTACATATTCTTCAACTTTTCATAACAATTATCAAAATAACTCTTTTCAATTTCAATTGACTTGGTTATTTTTAATGGGATTAAAATATCACCGCAGTTTCTTACATATGGTGGATTGCCTTTGAAAAAAAAAAAAAAAAAAAAAAACATAAAACACCACAAAATAACATAATACATCATAAAACAGAACAAAATAACACATCATTACAATCTTGTTATAGCTATATTTTATGATGCCAACATATGTATTCGTATGTTCATGTTTGCAGTTTTATTTTATTTTTTTTAAAGTTTGAATAGGAAAGAAAAGATATAATTATCACTCAATATGTATTCATACAAACATACTTATATACATATTTGCATATATACGTGCGTACCTACGTATCGCTCCTCACTTTTTGTAAGAAATAAGTAATACTTATCAACATATTCTAAGGACCCATAAAATTCCCTGTTGTCGTTTACAGTAACTTTAAAGTTAAAACCTTCGCTATTGTTCATTAATAACTGAAGTTCAGTAAAAACAAGAAAAATAAAAATATTTTACAGATACACTAATATGTGTAAATGTTGTTGCAAAGAGATAAGTAAAGTTAACACTATATAAAACAAAATACATTTACGAAAAAGAAAAAAAAACAAATCATTATTTATTAACATTTTAAACGATCATTTACTTCTAATAACGTTCTTGCAGTTTCCGCATTTCCAACTCCTTTTAATAAATTATTTTTACTTTCAGTAAGTGAAGAACTCATATTATGAATATCCATTAGTATAAAGTTCTTCCAAAAAAAAACAAAAAAAAATCTATTTTGAAGTTAAAATATTTCCTTTGTGTTTGTAACCACAAAATAAAGAAAAAACTGTACGAAAAGCAGCAGTCATATTTTAAATCTACTTTGTGATTAAATTATAAGCATATATGATATGAAATAAATTATTTCGACGTTAGAAGAAAATATGAATATAAATTTGATAAAAAGTAATGTAGAACTCCTTTAGTAAAAGGAAAAACAAAAAGTTACAGCTTAAACCTTATACATTACGCTACAATTTTTTTTAATCATCACTATAAATATATAAATAAATAAATATATATATGTATATTTATACAAGAATACATATATGTAGAACAATTTTGTATGCGGGTGTTCTAAATTTTGTCACGTACTGTTATCTCGAGATAGTGCTATTGGCTTCTTTTTGTTTTTTTGTTTTTTTTTTTTTGTTTTTTTTTTTTTTGTTTTTTTTTTTAAATGTTACATAATTTACATTATAACTTAATTTTCCTGGTAATGTTCGCTTTACACTGTTACCATTTATTTTTAATATAACTTGTGTCGAAGTTTTCAATGATTTATTATGCTTCATAAAATAAATCTTAAGGACGAATAAAAATTAGGTATCATATAGCAGTTCATTTATTTAATATTCTAAAATATGAGGAAAATACAAAAAAAAAAAAAAAGTACGACTTCCTAAATTTTATAAAAGAAATATTTTGAAAATTATGTAAAAAAATTTGAAAATTATGTAAAAAAATTTGAAAATTATGTAAAAAAATTTGAAAATTATGTAAAAAATTTTAAAAGTTATGTGAAGATTTCTGAAAATTTCGTAAAAAAATATTTATTAATTTAGAACGATCAATAATAATGGAAGAGATTTTTTCGAAATTTACATTGTTGTCTTCCATTCTTTACAGCGTTATGTCTTATATTTTGCTTCACTTAATCGAAAATTACAATCTTTATTATTATATGTTTTTTTTTTTTATGATATTATATGAGTACATTTATTCGTATAACGATACAGCATGATATTCCCTTTATTATTTATGTACAGCTAGAAGACAATCAACGTTACATGTGTTAAAACGTAAAATTTTATTACGCTCTTTTTGTGTATATGTAATTGTAAAATTTTTTTAGATTATTTTTTTCTACGTTATACACATATATTTTTAAAGAATTCTCCATCTTATATGCAGCCTTTGAAAATATTAAATTTAATAATTAAAGATTAAGGTGCGTAAAAAAAAAAAAAAATAAAATAATAAAATAAAAAAGTGCACAACGGAAAAGCATAACACTTTAATAGATCATTTATTTTAATTTTTTCATTTTAACTTCACTATATATAAAACTCATATTAATTTTGCGTTGTAAAGTGAAATAATTAAGCAAAGAGAATGACCAATATAAGGGTCAAGCGGAAAAAAAAAAGAAAAAAAAAGAAAAAATTACCATATTTGATCAAAAAAATCAATAATGTGAGCAATGCATGCTAAGCGGTAATGTGTTTTTACCCCATTTTGTTCACATGTAATAATGGACTATTTTAATTCGTCTCATTTGTATATAAATAATTACATATATATATATATATATATTTGTACGCGAATACATGTACTCATGTGTGTACCCTCATTGGTGCATATTTGTTTATTAACTCCTTAATTAAGCAGTCGACCACCCAGCATATATGCATTTAAATAATTTGTGCGTTTTCTTTGTTGTAATATATATTTTACTTGAACAAACAAATGTTTCTATATTTGGCATCTCGTTTTATTTATAGCGTAACACTATAATGATGATTGTTGCATGACCAGCAAGTAATCATTTGTTAAGTCCAAGAAATGAAACATGCGTTAAAATGATAACAAATTTTTTTTATTTTACATTTGGCTCCTTTTTTTTGTCTACTGAAATGAAAGTGTTACAATTTTTTTATTTATTTTATTTACATATAAATGAAAATGTGTTACTCTTTAGTGCTCATCGAAAAAAATAAAAACAAAAACAAAATTAAAATAAAATAAAATAAAATGAAATAAAAATAACAGTGCTAATTCAATACTACTAATCATTTCGTATAATTCTTTCATACTTTTAATTTTGTTTAAATAAAAAAGAACTCCATTAGCCCTTTTTTTTTTTTTTTATATTTTTTTTTTCATTAAATGAACATACTGCAAAATATTTAAGAATTTAATATTGTTACTTGTGCACATGTATACTTTTATGAACATACTTGTGCTTATAAAGCTGATTTATATATGCTTCGTTTTAGCGAATTATTAATGGAGAAAAATATTCTGAAAAGATATATGAAACCTTGTAACTTTAATTATATAATATTACATAAACAAGACATAAAATTATGAAAAACCATAATTCCATATATACTTAATATTTTGTTTTATTGAATAAATCCTTTTATATTATATCATCTTATTATACGGCTTCTGCCAATACATAAGAATAAATTTGATAACAACGTAAAGTTTATAAACATATAATGCGTGAGTATGTTTGTTAATATAGATAATATTTCATTAAAAAATACATTTTATCCCAAATTTTATTATTTACACATAAAAGAACGAATAATTAAAAAAAAAAAATTGAACGGACTAAATAGAATATTCCTAATTTTTTTTTTTTTTTTTTTTTTACTGCTACATTATTATGCACATACGTTGTTTATATCTGCATATACAAAATTATATATATATATATATATATATATATATATATATATATATATATAACTATATAAGTAACTTATTACGGCATTATTCATAATTATACAAGAATATATATCAAATTTGCATTTTTTCCTTGTTCCTCATATATACTTATATTATATACATATATCACATATAAAAATCCTTTTTTTTTTTAACTTTGGAGATGACCCCTTTTTTTATAATTTTTTTTAATCCTTTATTTATGCCGAATATTTTTTCATTCTTTTACACAAATGTTTGCTTTTTCTTAATTGTTATCATATTCACATAAATATGTCTTTCATCACTATCTGCATATTCACTGTACTCACTTTGCTGAATAATGAAAGTTAAGTCCAAAAATATATTACTTTATATATTTCGAAGTTACAATTATATTAGTTAAAGCATATCATATATTTTATTTTCTTATATAACAAATATATCCCCTTATTTCACAATTTTCTTCCTTTTTAATTCAGTTAAAGAATTTTTTTTTTCAAGACATATTTAAATATATATAATAATATAAAGGCATTTGCCAATTTTTCATTCATATGCAAAGTTAATATTAAATAAATAATACATATACATATATTTCGTTCTATCTTTCATCAAGCCTTAACTTTTTTATTCTTTATTTTTACATTTTATAATAAGGTATAACATATTAATTCATCGAACAAATTTTATTTTACTAAACAGCCAATATTACCTGAACAATCAGGTAATGCTTCGAGATATAAATATATATCCATTGAAAATTATAAAAAAAAAAAAACTTAGTATTATATAATATTTCATTTATGTTATTTTCATTTATATATACTTTTCCTTTTCATAATATATTGTATTAAATTTCTAAAATATTATATATATGTATATTATGTATGTACCATATTAAATGTATGCCCTTAAATATTAAGAAAAATACATACAACACAAAAAGTCCAACTAAAAACGAACGAGAATAATAAATATGGGCTTAATTGTTTTGCTAGTAGCGCGATCCTTCAACATACATGTGATTCCATATAATTATATCATATTATATTATTTTATTACTGTTTTTTTATATAAAACTATGTAATAACAAGCATATATATAATGTACCATATGTTCTTTCTTTTGTTGAAACTTTCTATTTAAAAATGTAAAAAAACACTAAATTATTTTTTATTTATTTATTACAATTCTTTTTTAATTCATATAAAAAAATATACCTATACATATAATAGTACGTTTATTATTGTATGTTATGCATATATTAATATTCAAAAAATAAATCTTATGCTTACTAAACCTGTTATTATACGAATAATATTAAATAAAAAATATATTTTATTTTTCCATTTTAATAGATATATAATATTATGTTTCGTATTATAAAAATTGTACAGAATTCATTTTGATTTGTATAAATCATTTATATAAGAAATAATTTTCTGGAAGATTTTTAATTATTTAGTGGTACTATTTTGTTTAATACATATATATAAGTACTATAAATGTTTTTTTAATACATACAATATATACATTACATTATATATATATTATATATATACTTTATATATATATATGTTTTTTTTTATTGTTCTGCTATATATATTATATATGTATAAATATAATGTTCGTTAAAAATTATTTTACCTTAAAAAAAAAAAAAATCTTTTTTTCAGAGCAATAATAATTTTACTTCTCAGCTTAAATGAAAAAAAAAAAAAAATAAATTGTTACTATTTTTGTTTTTGATGAGATTATTATATTTATGTTTAACTTTAATATTAATTTTTTTTCAAGTTAAATTTATGTCAATAATTTGCAAACAGAATTGTATGTATTTATATATTTGTTTAATATAAAGTAAACTTTACGAAAGTAAAATATTTGTTTATATTATTATTATATATGAAAAAGGAAAAAAACGCAGTTTGAGGGAATTGATTATATATGAAATAAATCATTTTTTTATTTTCTTGTTTTTTTGTGATTTTATTTATATATAAAAAAATATAAACAAAAACATATAATTTATTTATATGTATAATATAAATATATATTATTTTTCGTTTTTAACGATTTTCATATAATTATATATATTATATATACATCATTTATATATATTATATATATTATATATTTTATACTATATTATATATTATATGTTTTTTTTTTTTTATTGTTTTACTGAGGGTAATTTTTAAAGAAATATTTTTCTTTTTATTTTCCCCGTTATTTACCGAATTATATTAATTTTTTTTATTTATTGTCATTGTTGTTATATATAATATAATTGTTACCATCTTTGTGTTATTGTATATTTTGTTTTTATTTTATACATTAATCGTTGTATAATATATATATATATATATGTGTATGTATGTATAGATATATATATTATATAACGTCATCCAAATATAATTAACTTTTTTATTTATTGTTATATGTACGTGACTTACAATTGTCACATATTTTATATTCATTTGAGAAATTTTATTAACCATTTTATTTATGATTACAATTTACACGTATAATTATACACATGATATGTATATGTACATATGTATAGATATATATTATATATATATGTATAAATATTTAATATACTTCATAAATGTATGTGTGTTCAATATTAATTTTATGCACACATGAGACATACAAAAATGTATATATACATTAACAGTTAAGTATTTTAGCTTTGTATTTTTATTTTATTTTTTATGCAAAAAGCTAAATAAAAAAAAAAATTATGATATTTTTTATTTTTTTTTCTATTTCGTATTAACAATTAAAAGAATTTTATGTTACATAGCTAGCACATGAACATTTTTTATTTTTTCATTATATAGATATATATATATATATATATATCTATATAAAATTATTTATGCAAATAAATGAATATAAATTTATGACAAAGAATTGATTTATTTTTCTTTTTTTTTTTTATGATGTAATATACTTTTTATTTGTTTAATTTACAAAATATATTATTTATAGAAAAATAAAAAGAAATGAATTTATATATTTTCATTTTTTGTTTAAATTGGACTTTAAAAAGTTTTATGGCACAGTCAGTTACCTTTTAATCAGTATAATACGACTACATTATTTTTTTTTTATAACATTACAATATATAAGTCTTTTTATATATATATATATATGTATATATGTTTATATACGCTTTGTTGTATCAATATTTTATGTTGATTTCAATTTTTTTTTTTGAAAACGAAGAATTATTTTCATGAGAAAGAAATATACATAATACACAACTGGAGTGAGTGAATGAGTGACCTACTGACTTTACATGTACATTAGTTAAAATATATGTTATTTTTTTAATTCTAAATAAACGCGAATGTGTGTACAATATATACATATATACACGTATATATACATGTTTATGTATTTATATATATGTATCTACGTGCATATACCTATATAGACACAATATATATATATATATATATATATATGTACGTATAATATATACCCACATATACAGCGGTTACATTTTATGAATAGAAGAAAATATGAAATAAAGTGTTTTAATGCAATAAATTTCTTATGAGAATTATATAAAAATGTTTGTTTTAGTTTAAATTTTATGTATGTAATAAAAAAATAAATAAATAGATAAATATAAGTGATATAAGTTTAAGTTATAATTTATAAATAATGGGAAAAAAAAAAAAAAAAATTGCAGTGTCGTTTTAACTTTTATGGATATCATGGATTATTAATTGGGTATATTTCTTTTTTACCACCCAGAATTATTAAATCATGAGCTTTATTAGAAATAAAAAAAAAAAATTACATATATACATGCTTGAATTAGATTGAAGTATTTTTGATATATTATACAAAGTTTTGTGTATTAAAAAAAGTAAAAAAAAATAAAAAAAATAACCATTTAATATGTATTAAAAAGTATGTAATAAAAAATGTAACAATTTATGTGTTATTCTATTTTTTTTTTTTTTTTTATGTTAAACGTGGAGAAGTACATATAATAGAAAAAAAATAAATATAATAAATAAAAGAATAATACGAATATGTAATATATATATATATATAATATATTTTTTTTTAATAATGTAAAATTTTTTTTTTTGATGAGATAGTTATTTATTTTAAAGTACATGAAAAAGTCAGAATAAACAATAAGAGGAGGGAGATACATACATAAACGAATGATGAGAGTATATTATTACATTTAGAAAAAAAAAATATATATATCATTGCGTAATACATATAAAAGTATAAACATGAACCATATATGTATGAACATAATGCATATACATATATGTGGTTTAAACTAAAACGGAGAATTTTTTCCCATTCACCCCCATGACCACTACCTTATATGGAAATGTAGGAAACATCTTATATTTCATTTTATGGAGTATTAATAAGAAATTACATATATTTACACGTTAACAAATTTTATATTACATACGAACAAATTATATGTATGTATTTACGTAAGAACAAATTTACACGTATATAAATATATAGACAATATAAAAAGAGTGCATACAATTATTACATATAAAAAATACATACTCTATAATACCACACATTATACTTTTATGTAGTACATACTATTATTTTATTCTCGTTACATGTACAATACATTGAGATTGCACTAATTTACATACAATGCACACTACGTGCTACATTCACAATACTCAAAAGGAGCAAATAAAATACATATACATAGTTACACACATTTTTATAATTTATATATTACAGTACCATTTATCGAAGTATTTCATTTTTTAAAAAGTATTGCAAGTATATATACATATATATATAAGTATAAAATAGTTTTATTTTTAAGTATCAACAAAACCCCCTGTTTTTTCCCCCATTTTATTATGTTATTATCGTTAAAATTTTTTTTTTGTTTATTTAACTTTTATGCCCATACATTATTATTATCTTTTATGAAAGTGTAAATTACATTTCAGGGGGAGGATTTGTTTATATTTAATAATTGTAAATATAAATATAATTGTGTTTTTTTTATTTCAATAAAAGTATATTTAATTATTAACAGAAAAGGAAAATCAACGAAACAATTTTATAATAGCAGTTTTTATATATATATGTGTTTATTATTATAAAGAGTAGAGAAATTGTGCGCAGAGAAATGAGTTACTATTTTGTTCATACACATTTATAATATATTTATGTATATATTCTCCAAATTTATGTATATTTTTTGTAAATGACAAAATTAACTTTTATTTGTAATTTTTTTTTTTTTTTTTATTATTATTTTTTTTTTGTTGTTGTTTTCTCTTTTTTGTTTTTATTTAAAATTTAATAATTAAAATATTTTGAAGATTTCATATAAAAAAAGAAAATAGAAATATACATATAATACATACGTACGTATATATATATATATATTATAGATGTATATGTGACATTTAATTTTTAGACGCAATAAATGTATTTTTTTTAAAGTTAAATTTGAAGCCATTCTTATACAATTTGTTATGTTTATTGTTAATTTGTATTTATTATATGTTATGTATTATGTATATATAAACATATTTGTTTGTGTGTATTTATAGACATTCCATACATGCAACATGTTTATAGATGCACATACTTATGCATAAGTAGGTAAGGGTTTAGATGCACTTTTTTTATGTATTTAATTATTTTTTATGAGAACATATAGCAATTTGCATATTTTACTTATATATATATATACATAACTGAATATACATCCTTTTTTTGTAAAAAAATGCATACGTATAAATAGGTATATATATATATATATATATATATATATATATATATATATTTGCTTATTTATTTATTTGTGCGTGTTGACATTGAGTACAATTTTTTTTTTATTATTTTTTGTAATATTTTATTAATTTTAATATATATATATATTTATTTATTTAAGTATTTATTTGTTTCTATTAAAATATATACATATTATATATATATATATATTTATATTTATTGATTAATTTATTGAATTACATAAAATCAAGAATAAAATGATGGTAAACGCATATAAGAGACCAAAGAAAGTGACCATAGGAGGGATGTATTATAGTAAGGAATATTTTAGTAGGAGAAGAAATTATTATTATGGGTATAACAAATATAAGAATTATAGTTACTACTATAAATTACAAAATTATAAGAAAATGAATAATTACGAAGAGCAGGAAGAAAAGGAAAAAGAAAAAAATTATAAGGACTTGAATAATAATTTATCAAAAGGAGTAGGTCGCAGGAAACACAAAATGCAGAATGAAATGGGCATGACAGAGGTAAAAGGGAAGAAGAGAGGATATAGTAGAAAAAAAAAATGTATTATTAAAATTCTTAAGAGGCCAACAGATGGCATGACGAATGAAGAAAGGGAGCAGAAGTTGGCAGGCACGAATGGAAGAAGTGGTAGTAATATAACAAAGGAGAAAAATCAGAATAAGAAAGAGGAGGAGAATACTGAAAACAACATTGACAAGGATAGTAATGATGTAGAAAGGAAGGATGTAAAGAAAGAGAAAAAGAGTAAAAAACAAAAGTTGGAAACGAGTTTAACCAAGATAAAAAAATCGAAAGAAGTTTTTAAGTTTACCTCAACACAGGAGTTGTTTAATTTGCTTTTGAAAGATGTTAAGGATTCTGCAGAAGAAGAAACCGTGGGAAAGAATAAAAAAAACAACAAAAGTAGTAGCAGCAGCGACAGCCACAACAAAATTATATCAAATGGACCTTCAATGGAGCACAATGAAATTAAGAACAAAAAAGAAAGTGCAAAGAAAATGGAAAAAAAAAAGAGCAAATCGAACTGTATTAAGAAGACAAGCATTATAAAGATAGAAGCAAAAGGTGAAGGTAAGGAACAAGAAGATGAAAAGAAAAAAAATAAGAAGAATATTCTTAAGGTACATGCAGATGTTATGAGAAAGAATGAGGTAGATATCTTTACGCAGAGAAGCGATCATATTTTGAAGGAATGTGTGAACAGTTATAGTCGTGGTAGTTGCAGTAGTAGTAATAACAAAAGAAGTGGAAGCATTAACAGCGGAGGTAGCAGTAAGAACAATATCAGTAGTAATAGCAGCAGTAGCAACAACAACAACAACAACAACAACAGTTTTGTTGATTGGAAGAATAATTTGAGTGAGATTTCCATGGCCGACAAGTTTTATAATGCACGAATTAAGGGATCCAATAATAATAGCGGTTATTACTACAATAGTTGTGAAGATAATTGCATTTTACTTAAGAGCAAGAACAATAGCAGCAACAGCAGCAGCAAGTATTATAATACAAAGAACGTAGAAAATGGCACAATTAGCGAGAAAAAACTCATGAAAGTGATGAAAAATGTAGATGGTAATAATAAATATTGTACTAATAAGAAAGCAGTAGAAGTAGCTGGGGTAGGAGGTGTAGGTGCCTTAGTTGGAGGAAAAGATAGCAATTATTTGAAATGTTCATCATCCAAATATGCATGTTCAAGTACCAACGCGAATTTATTATTAAGTCATTCACAAAAATTGGAATTACTTAAAAATAATAGTTTGAAGAATGAGGAATTGAAAAAATTAAAGAAGGAAGAGGAAGAAGGTTTCTTTGCCATACCCTTATATATGAGATCACCCAAACCGGAGCAAATACCAATACCAGTTTACTTATCAGAGGATGTTATGAACAACGCAGGTAGTAAAGAGATAGAAATTTTTTCTAATGGCAGAGATGATGAGGTGGAGGGAGGTAACAATAATATTATTAACGATAATGGTATTAATAATAATTCATTTGTGAATAGTGCAAGTGGGAACAGTGTAGGAATTATGAAAACGATAGGAGAAAGCTTCAGCAATAACAAAACATACAAAGATAAGACGACAGCAAGAAATAGTAGTAATAATAATAATAGTAATGGTAATACCCCAGTTGTGAAAGCTAGCAAGAATTATACAAAAAATGTAAATGATTTTAAAAATATGCACAAAGAGAACGAGAACCCATTAAATTTTGCGAAAAAAAATCTGGAAAAAAAAAAGAAAAAAACTTTCCTGAACAGAAATTATAATAATGTAATGCTGTTCAATATGGAACCAAATAACTCGAAACAAAATCATGATCCGCTGAATATTGGAAGTATGAAAACTAACAAGCTGTATAATAATAATAATATACATTCGTCATATATGACCAAAACATCTAATTATAATGGATGCAATCTGCATAAATATGTTAAAAATTCTAAGGTGGAAAAATATTTTTACAATAAGAAGTATAAAGTTAAAACGTACTTTAAGGAAAATCACAGAAATAAAAATTTTTACCCTTTAAAAGATGTTAAAATTGCGGCATATTAATATGTCGTGGGTGATATATAATAGTTGGGGTAAGAGGAATAGAGTTACTACATGTATATCTACACATTTCCACATGTATTTTTGCACACATAGTACATACATACATATATTATATGTGTTGTATATATATATATGTTTGTGCATGGTTTGTTTTTGCCGTACAAGCGATATTGTTATTGAAACTGTTGTATCATTAAAAGAAATACAAAAAAAAAAAAAAAAAAAAAAAAAAAAAAGAACCCACATGAATAAATGTTTATTTCGTGTAAAGTATTCAATATTATGTAGTAGTAAAAAAAAAAAAAAGAAAAAAAAAAAAAAAATTGGACCATATTTTTCAAATTTTGTGAAATGTTTAAAATCGGGAACGAATTATGATTGTTTTCCAAAATGCACGTAACCGTTTTTACTCTTGAGTAAACTCAGGTCATAGATTTACTGAATTTAGTCCCTTGCAATGAGGCGTACGACAATGTACACTAAATTAAGCAAAGAAAATTTCACGATAATGTAGGTAGAGTTTTTACGCATCAATCCATTGAGAGATAGAAAGAGAGAGATTGGGGAGCAAAATGAAGAGCCCAACCTCCCAACGTACGAGAGACTTCACGTGTGTTTTACGAGAGTATTTACTTGGCATAATATTTATGTAGAGGCAATTAAGAGGAATTTAAATTATTATATATATATATATAGATAGATAGATATAGATATAGATATGTATATATTGTGTATATTGTTATATATGTCTGTATTTTTTTCTTTTTTATTTTTTGACGTGGGCATGTTTTTCAAATTAGTTACCTCCATTTTTGTTCAATGCCTCCAAGCTGTTATATATATATATATATATATATATATATATATATATGCATTTACAAATGTACCCTGTTTAGTTTGATTTAGGTAAAGGTGGTTAGATGTTCACAAACATACATACGCCCACACCGCGCATTATACAAATATGTGTATATACACATACTAATATACATAGACACACACATACTATATATGTTATGCATATTTATACATACGTGTAAATTATAGAATTCTGACATTTTGAGCTACCATTTTTTTGATCATAAGAGCAAAACTTAACAATTAACAACAACGAAGTATAATGTTATGGAATGGTTAAGATAAAGGAGGAACGCGATAACGACTTTTGCATTATGTTCAAAGAAAAAAAAATAAAATTAATAAAATTAAATAGTAATAATATTAATAATAATAAAAAATAACGTAAGGATGAATCGCGTCGTTATAGCTGAAAGGAGCTAATGGGTGAATACAAAATTTTTTAAGATGTTTATATAGCAAAGTAAAAACATTATGCACCAATGCTTTATTATGCATATCATACGTAATGCAAACTGTGCGCGTACTACATATATATATGTGCACACATTTTCGAGGATATACTAAACTCATTATTACGTTTAATAAAATTATTCGAACAGAAAAGATGCATATTTTAATTGCACACATTATTGCATGGCTTGTTCACGTAATTTTGAAATTTCTTGAATGACATTTAAGCTAAAAAGAGAAACGTTGTACATATAAATACGTAAATATATAAAATATTTATTATCGTGAAAAATGCTACATGAAGAAGGAAATAAAAGTTTGACCTACATTTTTCTTACATCTTACAAACAAAGATAATAAATGTTTTACTTTATCTTAAAGTGAAAATTCATTTTTAACATCTCGCAGGTATATGCAACATAACTTGGCATGATTTGGCATAATCTGGCGTAATTCGGTGTGATTCTAAATTTTCACCTATTGTTGCATAAGGGTAAAGAAGATGAGTAATGTGAACACACATAAATTTGCTTCACTCCGTTTCGCCCATTTTACTTCCTATTCATAACACTTCTTTTCCGCGAGTGCATTACTTTCCGGGTAGAGGTTTCGCGTGGCTAGCCAAGTCAATAATCTTCTGAATATTATTTATGTACTTACTTATTTGGTTGTTCAACTGCTCCCAGTGTGCATCACTGAAGTGTCTTAAAATTGCCGTTTTCAGTTGTACCGTTTTGTTTATTTGGTCAATTTTTGCATCAATAACCCCATTTCCAATAGCGGCAACAAGAATTTGTTCAATTTGTAGAGTAGTAATATTTAGTTTTTCTGAAATGTATTGAATATTTTGAACATTGGACTCTTTAAATAACGATATAATAGATAGTAAGTAAATTTTATTTTCACATGCTTCTAGATCTATATTATATTTAGTAAAGAAATCAACACCATAAGTATTTTTAAAAGTTAAAAATTCATAAATGCTGTATTTATAAAAAATAGTTAGTAACTCATATATAGGTCTATGTTCATGTATAGTTTGCAAATTTTGTATAGCATCCAAATATAATATTTCATGAAAATAAATAATGTTATTTAAATTAATCGAATCAACAATTAGTTCAACACTTGCATTAACTGTATTTGGACGATTAAGTATTTCTACTCCTTCCTTTTGAAAATAGTATATATGTTTTTTTAAATGCTTAAATGAGTCTTCATACTTTTTTAACTTTTTCAATTCTTGTGCAATAATTAAATATATCTGTCTCTTTTCACGGGAACTTATATTCCATTCCTTTATCCACTGATCTATGAATTTAATATATGGAAGAATATTATGAAAAATATTATTTTGAGATGAAAATTGTAAAATAGCTATAAAGGTCGGGAAGCGAAAAGAAAAATTTACACTAAAAGAGTTATATAATAGTTGTAATATTTTTAATCTTAATTCTGGAAAAACATTATAATTTTTTATAGCTTTAATAAAATTATTAGTTGCATTATTTAAATCTTCAACACTCTTAAATTCTAATTGTAAAATGGATATCAAAATAACAAAATATTCTTCTACTTCTTTATAAAATTCACTAAAACTTTTTATACTCTCTTTATTATCTATTATAACTTTTATCTTGTTATTCTTTTTTGTTTCAACTAGAGTCTCAAACACGAAATCACTTGCTGACAACAACAAGGAAAATATTTCCGATCTATTATTACTCTCTGAATCCTTATCTTGCTTTTGATATATGTTCAAAAACTTTTTAAAAAATACTTCATATTCTTGTATATTCTTTTGCTTCAATAAACCTAAAATCCAATCACCGATCGTTACTGCAGTTACTGTTCCTGATAGATCATGCGTTAGTTGTATATATACCGACATTTTGAGAGCAGTGGAGTTAGCTCGGCCGTAAAGAGAAAGCGTTCCGACGGTATAAATCTATGCGTTTATGTTATGTATATATATATATATATTCGCGTGTTATATACACGTGTGTATATTATTACATACGTATGTTTAACTTTTTCCCGATTTGCACGATAACGCTGAAAGCAGTAGTGTACAATATTTCCGAAGCGCTCGTATAAAAATGAATTAAGTGTAATAGCGCAAATAAACACTTTATGCTACAAAATGATGAAAATTCAAATCGCTTAAAGAATGATACTTCATACTACTATGTAGTGTTCTTTTTTTAACAAGCTATTTCGCCGTTTTAAAAAAAAAATAAATAATCAGTTTTGCTGTACAATTATGTAAACAAGTACTTTTGTTTGTTCATTCGTTCGTATGTACTTTTGTTTGTTCATTCGTTCGTATGTACTTTTGTTTGTTTATTCGTTCGTATGTACTTTTGTTTGTTTATTCGTTCGTATGTACTTTTGTTTGTTCATTTGTTTTTATGTACTTTTGTTTGCTCTTTTTTTTTTCTTTTTTTTTTTTTCTGCTATTAATTATGCGCGGAAGTAATAATTTTCCCCTTTAATCTGTTTAGATTTCTTTCTTTTTTTTTTTTTTTGAGTTTTAACTTTTTTGCAACTCAGAAACGTTTAATTGTTTTTTCATATTTGTTTAATCATATATGTATTATAAGTATTATACGGAATATAGGAAGTATACGTATCATTGTAATAAAGGCAGCGTTGCAGTGAATTGACTTAACACAGTAAACATATACTGCATATATATACATGCATATATAATATGCCCAATACGTAATGTATATTGAAGTGTATGTTTATCCATGTATTTCGTCGTACTTGTATGCAGTGAATGTTACATAAGTATATACATATATATACCTATATATATACAATAACAAGCACAAACGCTCGTTGTACTTTTTTTTTTTTTTTGATGCATGAAAGGTAGTTTTCGCTCAAATAAATTTGTAGTATAGTAAGTTACAAACGAACAGAAGGTATTAAGTAACATTCCATAAAATCATATTTCTTAATTTTTTTTTTTTTTTTTTTTTATAAGATTAGAGATTTTTCTCATATTATTAAAACATCTTTTGCTATAATTTTTTTTTATTTTGTTTTTTTTACCCTGTACATTCAACAATAATGATATAATTCGTATGTGTTCTTGTTATTCTTAAAAAAGGTTTCTTACGTATTCGTTATATATACATATATATATATAGGTATTTATATACATATATAGGTATTATGTACATACGTGTATTTAGGTATGTATATAGATAATAAATTTTTAGGTAATATGTACCTTTATAGGCGTATATGTACGTATGAATACTAATTAATTATAGGTGAGTTTCCCTTTTTTATAAGTATTTTTTTCTTTTTTCTTTTTTTTGATAAAAGAAGAAAAATTACAGTCATTTTTATTTTTAAATAGAATATATAAATTTTCTATAGTTTTCTCCTTAAAAAAAAATATAATTAAAAAAGAAAAAAATATATTATTGCGTAGAAATAAGCTTAACATATTACAGAGAATATATATGTATATGTAAGTGCATATATAATCGTATATATATATATGTACACATGTATATGTATGTTTACTGTTGCTATTTCTGTTATAGGTTATTTTTAAAAACGATTTATTTGATGCGCTTACTGTGTGTATACACATGAAAATATTTTTTCGTTTTTTGTATGAAGACTTTTTGTAAACGTTTACTTTGTTCTGCATGTACAAGAAGTATATACATATAAATACATAAAAATATGTGTAAATACATACAAATATGTATAAAAATATATATATATAAATATAATTATACATATTGATGTTCCTTTTTTGTGTAACATGTTTTGTTCTAATACTAATATGCATTGTACTTAACATACTTGAAGTAACACCTATAAGAGTTACCTTGACGTATTCGTGTTGTTTGTACTTCCTTTTAAAAACATCTTTATAGTATGTGATAGTATACTTTTACTTCCATATGTATAAGTTACTCATTTTTTCAAAGCTCTTACATATGTTCATATTATACACAAAATAGTTAGTACTGATGTAATTAATCTAATTACCCTAACAAATGGTATTTATACATATATATATGTGTATATACAAATTATATAAACCCATCTGCTCCATTCATTTTATGTTTATTAGTATTATCTAGAAAAGGTTTTTTATGTTAATGTGAATGTTTACGTGTACATTTGTATATGTATATAATTCTATCCTATTTTATTTTCCACCCATTTTATTTTTAAGAAATTTATTATACACATGAAGACACTAACAAGTGAGGAAGGAGTGTTCATGCTTTTTTTTTTTTTTTTTAAATGAAAAATACTTTTATTTTAATTTAATTTAATTTATTTTATTTTATTTTTTTTTTTTTTTTTTTTTTTTTTTTTTTTGATTAAGAAAAAAAATAAAATTTCGTTTAATTATGTTGCCATAAGCAAAATTATTTGTTATGCATATGTGTATGCGCATTTATGTAAGTTTGTATGTATGTGAATATTCGTGTATATCACATTGTACGGGTAATCTGTGCACGTACAAAAATCTCATTTTATTTATTGCCGTGCTGTAATTATCCTTCATTTTTTTTTTTATGCAGTCGCGATTTGTGCTTATACCGGTGTAGGTGATTGTGTACATGTGTATATATATACACGGTACCTGTAGAAGTATTTTTTCGTGCGTATTGTAGAACTTCCTTTTTTCTCTGTTTTTTATTTTTATAATATTTGAATTCTTAACGTATATTTGCGCAGTATATATATATATATGTAAACAAATATGTATACAAGCATATACAAATATATATGTTCATGTATGTATATATTTATTTACTTATATATACGTTTGTGTAAGCACCTTTTTTTGTATTTTTATAAGTACTGCTGCAAAAAATGCATATATTTAAAATTGAGAAAAACCTTTTGTGCGTAATTATAAAAAAAGAACATCTTGTCTATATGTACTCCTTTTTTTTTTATTTTTTTTATTTTTACATTTTTGTTTTACCTTTTTATATTTTGTATTTTCCTTTGTCCATTTTACGTTTTTCTTCCCCTATCTTGCGCTTTTCTCGTATATTTCCCCCTTTTTTTTTTTTTTTTTGTTTTAAATCAACAGTTATTACATCACATAGCCTATTCTGCATTATTAAAATATAAGTACCATTTTTTTATAGTCGTCATTTAATTTTTCCTTAGTACTCATTTTATTTAACACATAAAAGAGATAATTAATTTTTGTAAAAATATTAAAGTAATATATTTGTTTGATTGTTTAAACTGTATTATGTACACGATACGTGTGCCCTTTGTGCTTATGAAAATCGCGTACATACTCTTAATTCAACAGGAAACGTATTTTATGTTATTTATTTATTCAATCATTTATTCATTTATTAATTCTTTTATTCATTAATTCTTTCATTCATTAATTCTTTCATTTATTTGTTCATTTATTTATTCGTTCATTTATTCATTCATTAATTCTTTCATTTATTCGTTCTTTTATTTATTTATTCATTCATTCTTTCTTTCATTTATTCGTTCATTTATTTATTCGTTCATTCATTAATTCTTTCATTTATTTATTCATTTATTTATTCGTTCATTTTTTTATTTGTGCATTCATTTATTCGTTCATTTGTTTATTCGTGTATTTATTTATTCGTGTATTTATTTATTCGTGTATTTATTTATTCATTTATTATTATTTTTTTTTTTTTTATTTTGCGTAGCAAGTTTTTCCTTCTTTTGAGTTAATTGATCTACAATTGGCTTGCTAGACTAATGCTTAGTTGACTAGTCTCTACGAAAGCAAAGAGAACTGAAACTATAAAACAGACTTTATAGTTATGCTATATTGAGCGAATTTCTCGCTTCAAAGTATTTGATGCAACGCACTGTTAGCATGACAGATATGTGCGATGTGTATGAATATATATATACATATAGATATAGATATAGATGTGTATACTGGTAAACGTAGATGGACTTAAGTAGACTTAGACACTGGTGGATATAAGCAGGTACGTGCACACATAAACCCATGCGTACCCGCATATAACCCTCCATTTGTGATCTTCGCGCAGTATAATACCGCCTACAGTTATCATCCACATGAGGTTAATTAAACCGAAATGGTATTGACCTAGTTTGGTTTCAATTTAATTACAAACAGTACGTTATTTATATAAATATTATTTTTTTATACCAATATTAGGACATTATTAGTGTATTAGTAGCACATGCTTATTTTGCGTAGCTCTCGTGCGTATCCCACTTTCATGTTGATGTGTGCATTTTCGTCCTCTTCTGTGCTTGCGCCTGTGTCTGTGTGCATCTTTTGCATCTTTGTTCACCCCTCTGCTCGTGCCTGTGCATCATTCTGAATGCTTGAGCCCACCTACTTTTATTCGGCTGTTTGAATAAGTTTACCTTCACCAATGGATAGCGGTATATTTTGGAAATTTCCATGTGAAGAAGGTGCATTTGATATGAGCAAATATGTAGAGGCTAACGACCTAGAGAGTATATTAAATTATGAAGGTGTGATACAAGAAATAAAAGCAGAAAACTACGAGTTGTTAAATTTTTTAGGAAGAGAAGAAAATTTAAAAAAGATGTTAAGCTATATTATTGAAGAGTCCGATGAGAAAAATAATTATGACAAGTCATATAAATTTCCTTATAAATGTCATCAGATAATAAGTTTAGAAAATAAATTAATTAGTGACGCAATAGTATATAATAATAATTTGATGAAATATTTTTGGAATTTTATTTTAAATAAAAATCAATTGAATGAAGTACTGGCAGGTTATTTTAGTAGATGTGCTATTGCCATATATAATAAGAATACAAAAGAAATTGTAAATTTTTTAAAAAAGAAAAAAGATTTATATTTAAAAGGGTTTTTATATCATTTTTATTCAAGAAATATTACAGAATTATTTAAAGTTTTATTATTTGTTAAAATACCTTATTTATGTATATTTGATAATAAGGATATTATTTTTTTAATTTTAAGTAATCTCAATGGAAATTTTTCGGACAATATTTATATTACATCTGATAGAGAAGATAATATTACTTGTTTAATTAGAGATATATTTGTAAGAAAATCAGAAATATATTATTTCAATTATTTCCTTATTGATTTATCATCTCAATTGTCTTTCTCTTATCTTATTAAATGCGTTTTTTCAGAATGCCCATATACCATATCTGCTGCTATTACTATTATTTCGGATCTGTTACACTATACTGTGTTGGCTAAGTCCTATAGTAATATAGACTTTTACGAGTGTATGGAAATATACAATAAGGAAGAAGAGATGAAAAAAAACGAGTTAAGAGATGTTATGGATTCAGATCAGTGTAAAACAGACAAAGCTATACAAAATAATAATAAAAAAAAAAAAAAAAAAAAAAAAAAAAGGAAATCAAATAAAATGATAGAAGAAGAAGAAAATACATATACATCAAAAGCATATATTAGTTGCATTCAAAATAATATCAATGATGGAATTTCAAGTACGAAAAACAGCGATTCTTCAACACCCAACGACGCTTTTATTAGGAAAGTTGCACCCCACGATAATAGATTTGAAAAGGAGAAAAGAGAAATAATAGAAAAAAGCGAATTAGAAAAAGAGGACAATATTAATAATAAAGAAAAACATTTAGCTCATGTTAGCAAAAAAATTAAGGAGGAAAAAAGCTCTCGAGGTGTAGCAATGGGTTTAGCTCTTGGTCCAGAGACAGGCCAAATGGGCCACGCTGACCAAGTTGGACAAGCTGAGCAGGTAGGTTACATTGCCTATGTTGGACTTAACGAAGGGAGTAGTCCAGATAACATTAATGAGGAGGACGGATCGAACACTTCGGAAAAGATGAACGAACCAAAGGAGGAAATAAAAAAAAATGCAGGTCTAGGGAACCAGCCAATAGACATTGAAAAGGGGAGTAGCGATGGTTGTGCTGCATATGATGATCAAAATGAAGGGGAAACAAACAATAACAAAAAAGGAGAAAAAGATGATTTTTATCGCACTGTTAATAATATATGTATGAATTGTGGTGCTTCCAACAATGTACATAGTTCTGCATGCACCTGTACCGCTGGATGCACCGCTGGCCATACCTCTATTTGTAACCTTGACAATCCCATTGAAAGAAAAGAGAAAAATACTGCATTTGACCCCCATAAAGATGATGACCCTAATGACGTTAATAATAACTATCATGATGGTAGTTGTAGTAGTGCGCTTTTAAATAATAATAGAAGTATTACCGAAGAGGGGAACAAACACAGTGAGCATGAAAGCTGGGCCATTTTTAACAACTGTGCTAATCAGAATAACAATAGAGGAATAAATTTTAAAGAAACAAAAAATGAAAAGAGTAGTGAAATGGATAACTGCTTTTCGTGCGAATCGGAACTATCCTCTTCGGATTATTCTGATGACGAAAATTTGGAGCATTTGACAAAAATAAGATTTGAAGATGTACTAAATAGGATGAGAAAAATTGCTAGCAATAAGGTTTATGTTAATCAGGAGGGGATGCCTAATGTGGAAAGATGCAAAGGGGGTGACGAGAAAAGCGATGAGTGGAGTAGCGAACGGAGCGGCGAATGGAGAGGAGAATTTAGCAGAGAATTTAATGGCGAACGAAATGAACGATTCAGAAGGGGTGAGAGAAACGGGATAAATGAAACAGTGGAGAGAGGAGGAAGAGGAGGTATCGTAAAAGAACGAATGAACAGTGAGGATATATTTGGTATTGAATCAAACGGATGTGCAAGCAGTATGATGTTGAATGAACAAATGAAAGAAGACACATTTCATATATTTCAAAAAGAAGAAGGAGATGTGAACATTCCTCTTAGCAAATGGGTAGAGTGTTTAGAAAATTGTAGTTTTATAGATATATGTTTTTATAATTATATAAAAGATATAATGAAGTTATATGTAAAGAATATAAATAAAAATAAGGATAAGAATGTTCTTGGATTTACTACCTTAGAAATTATACAATTAATTAAAACATTAATTAAGACTAAGTCAAAAAATATATTAACAGAAATAATTGACGAAGGTTTTTTTGATATTTCAATTGATATTTTTTTTAAATATAAATGGAATAATTTATTACATATATCTGTATGTGATTTATTACAAACAATTATATTTAAAGAAAATGAATATTCATATTTGTTATACTACATATTAGCATTAACAACATTTTTACCAAAATGTTTACGATATTTTGATGCAGTGAGAAGGTGTCGAAATATTAAAAATAAAAAAAAAAAAAAAATTTGAAAGTATAATTGATTGTGGATATAAAGCGCATCTGTTACATATATGCCAAATATTAAGTAATAAATCTTTAGAAATTAAATGGTTATCAAACTTTTTAGTAACCGTCTCAGGTTGGAATGACATAATAATAGATGAACTGAATCATTATTCCTTATATTTCAATGATGTTAATTACAACGATGAAAAAAAAGAAGAAGTACTTGATCGAAACGACATAATAACCAACGATATGTGTTGTACCAATGGTAACGATAATTTTACTCTTGTCAATACAAACGTGGCGACTAATAATAACATCACTGCTGAAGAGGAAGAGAGGGGTATCCAATTTAGCATCGAAAATAGTGGAGAAAATAGGGGGGGGAATAATAGAGATAATAATAGGGAAAATAACAGAGATAATAATAGGGAAAATAATAGAGATAGTAACATGGAACATAGTAGAGATATTAACATGGAACATAGTAGAGATATTAACATGGAACATAATAGAGATATTAACATGGAACATAACAGGGATAATAATTTTGGTAGCTACTCAAATGTTATAGATATATTATTTGATGAAAATAAAAATGAATACAATAAATATTTAAATGATTGTTATAAAAACACCTCGGATTACTCCTTGCCCTCAAACTCCTCTTTAAATAGAGACAGTAATGGTACTACCAACTGTAACGGCATTAGTGGCACAAACAATGGTAGTAATGGTAATACCAACTGTAGTATCAATAGCGATAGTGGTAATAATACCAACAGGGAGAATGCGCACAATATAATGGATAATTATAACAAGGAAGTGGAAGCACAATTTGACGGTAATAATTTTGATATAAGCAACTACCAAAATAACTACGATGATAATTTCCATAAATATGATGACTTTTATGATAATAATATTCAAAACAAAATAATTAATTTTCCAAACGACTCTAATAATTATGCATTTGACGATCATATGAATGAAGAAGAAGATAGTCATTTCGATGATATGCAAAACGGGAATAACTACTAGTCCCATTTTACGGAAAGCATGCCACCGACTTACCGTCTCATTGCCTGTGCCAAATGCAACTGGTGAGGACTATCATTGTGCGGCATCATTTAGTGTTAGAAGTGAGCTGTAGCAGTAAATACAAGTTGAAATGCGAAAAACACATCGGTAGGAAAATCAAAGAGCAGTACCAAACTTAATGTGTAAAATATATACATGCAAAAAAAAAAAAAAATATAGCATATTTTAACGATGTAGAGAAGAACGTTCCTTAGGAAAAAATGTACTCAAAGATGTAACTGTTTGAATCTGCTTTTTTTCCTTTTCATTTTTTTTTTTTTTTTAACTTAAAAAATGTTGGTAGCATATGAGAAAAAGAGAAAACGTGTACATATATGTAAATTTGACTACTGCTTTTTTACTTCCAACTAATGACCATTTAACAAGTGCGCAATACGCCTGCATGAGGGTATACACGTACATAAATTAAACGTACACTTACCAGAAAGTACATATTTTTTCTACGTACGTGTGTGAATGTGGGCTTAAGCGTGTCTACGGCACATGCAAAAAATAGGATGGGTTAAAAACAAATGTGAGTGAATGAAAACTAAGCATATAATTAAATAAAAATCTTTAAGTAGCATTTGGAATGTTATATTTTCCATATTGCACAAGTGGCTCTTTTTTCCTTTAGTATTATGTCTTGTTATGAAAATTTTATCGCCAAGAGATAGTTACGTGAACATTTTTCATTACATTGATTTAATAAATTTTTAATTTTAATCGTCTAATTTCTTGTATAATTTACCGTCTTTCACCATCCTCTTAATTTAACGTCTTTTTTTTTTTTTTTTTTTTAATGTTTTTTATATCATATCATTTTTTTGTAATATGTTTTCATTTTTTTTTTTTTTTTTTTATAGTTCATGTCTTATTCATTTTTTAAATTAACGACTCAGAAAAAGTGCCTCAAAAGGTCTTATTTTTTTGTGTTATTTTATGAAACAGGCAAATCGAAAAATTAAAACGAAACAGTAATAAAACCAGCAATAGCGTTAGCAGTAGTGTTAGCAATAGCGTTAGCAGTAGTGTTAGCAATAGCGTTAGCAGTAGTGTTAGCAATAGCGTTAGCAGTAGTGTTAGCAATAGCGTTAGCAGTAGTGTTAGCAATAGCGTTAGCAGTAGTGTTAGCAATAGCGTTAGCAGTAGTGTTAGCAATAGCGTTAGCAGTAGTGTTACAATAGCATTAGCAGTAGTGTTACAATAGCATTAGCAGAAATGTAAACATTAATACTGACAGTTCAACTCCTCTTACATTTAAATCACTCCCTCCCCTTATTACCGATCTCTTTTAAGTGCACACAGCATAACGTTAAATTTATTTTCATTTACTGTAAAATTATTTTTCATAAACTATTTTTCATACAAGTAATTAAAAATAAAATTATAATTCTGTAGAACTCTTTTGTTCATATTGTGTGTTTTAAGGGATGAAATGAAATAAAACTGCATAAAATGGTATAAATTAAAATTGCATAGAATAAAATAATATGGCACAAAATGGTAAAAAATATAATGGTGTAAAATGGAATAAAAATGGAACGGCGTAAAATGGAATAAAATTTAATGGCATAAAAAGAATTAATTAAAAAGGAAGGACAACTTCCTAACATGGGGGTAAGCGGAAGCAGGAAGACTCTTTGCAATATGTATGTACATAAACGTGTGCAAACATAAAGGTATAATAACGTTTTTATAAATATTACAGATATAAGTATGTACGTTATACATATACACATATATAGTAAAACCTTTCCATGGTAATCAAAAACAAAAGATTAACAGTTAAGGATTTCATTTGTTGACTTAGAGATATCTTCAATTATAATCTGACCTTTTTTGTTAAATATGCTACTCTCCTTTTTTTCCTGCATAATTACATTTTTAGGGCATATAAATGGATACATAATTATTTAAAAAAAAAAAATAAATATAATAAAATAAAATAAAATTTCCTTAACATGAATTCACTGTAATTTGCTTCACTTCAATTTATATCACTTCCCTTTCTTTTCCATTAATAATCGTAATATACTACAAAATATGGACATTCTTATTACCTGTTTGAATGTGTTGAATACCGCGCTGAACTTCTTCTTGTTTTCATTGAGCATTTCCTTTACCTTATTTTGCTCCTGCTGGAAATACAAAGAGAACTGTTTGCGTTAGAAATATTGTCAGTGCAACATGTACTTTTCGACTCAATTATATGGGTATACGTATAGTGTTTGTGTTGTACATGCGTGCATATATACACAAGTATGCATATGTACGAATAAGTGCTAATATGTACGTATATATATGCGCATCCGTTTGCCAATGCACACGCAGCCCGGTTTCCAAACTCACCGCTGTGTGGAGATCGCTAGCAGGGGTATAGCGAGCAAAGACGATGTAGGAAAAAATATGCTTTTCCGTTTTAATTAGAAGTAAGAATGAACTATTAAATGTTATTATGTTGTTTTTGTTACTCCTAGTAATTACAAATTTATTGTAACTACTATGTTTTAATATTCCAGACTTGGGCTTTATATCAAAATTCATAATTTCATCTGCAAATGGATCATTACTTTGTTGATTGTAACTGACGATATATGCGTCAAAATAAGAATCATTTGTGTGGTTGTAAAATATATTTAACTTTGTTTCTGAGCATAAGTTATCATCAACTATAACGTTGATATATTTTTTAGACAAATTTATATAATTAAAAATTTCGACGAATATGTAATTCTTTTCGATAGTTGTCAATTCCTTTCTCTTCTCACTTTTAAGGGATTCCACGAGCACGTAGTTATCCTCTTCCTCGCTGTTCATTTCGCCTCTTTCCACTTCGTCGCTTCCTACCTCACGACTTCCTAGTTCTACCCTCTTAATCATTATGAAAAAACTACAGTGGAATGGCAAATGCGCGAAGAGCTCTAAGCTAAGCACCAAAGCGGAGGCTGTATCCTCAATAATATGAACATATAAGTAATCATTTAGTAACTGCTCTCTGATATCAAAGAGGATTTTATTCATATGGAGGTTTGTTTTATTTTGTTCATCCATTGTTGCATCTCTTACATTTTTTAAATTTATTAAAAAAATTTTATAGTTGCACTTATCTTTTTCAATATTTCTGTGTAATATGCTCTTTTCCTTTTTACAGTTTTCTAACTCGTTTATGATATTGTTATAATCTGCTCTTTCCATAATTTTTCTTTTATCTATATTTATTTTCAAACATGTTTTCTTTTTACTTATACTTTCGATGAATATTTTTCCATCACAGTAAACTACTTCTTCCTTTCTATCTACTACATAGCTCATGTTCCTCTCATACTTGTCCTTTTCTTCTTTATCTTCTACTAATATTTCATCACATGCATGTAAACAAATTTCCTGTTCTTCTACTAACTCATTTGCTTTAGAATTATATTTTTTTTTTAACCCTCTTTGGAATAAATCGCTTTTACTTAGTTCACTCCCATTCAGCATATTGCTGCTACTTTGGCTGGTTACAGAGTAGCTCTTTGTTTTTTCGCATGTACCACCACTTTCACAAGCATGTCTGTTGCGACGACTAGGGCTACTACTGCTGCTTCGATCGCTACTTCCATCGCCGCTTCTACTTCTACCGCTACTTCCACTGCTGCTATCCCCCCTAGCAGTGAGTTCATCCGTACTTTGTGCACCGGAACCAGTCAACGAATACGCTTCGATACCCTGCCTTACCACATTATTAAAAGTGATATCATATTTATATATGATTGGTGGAAGGGTCCCATCACTGGCCTTATCCGTGCCAAAAGGCTTTAACGTTACTATTAACGTATGTTTTGATAGTGCCTCTTTACAAAAGTATGATATGAGCATAGAAAAATGTGTTCTCTTTTTTATTTTAAAATGTTCATTACTTAAAATTTTAAAGTAACTCCTTTCTTTATTTAATAATATTTTCTCGTGTTCCATGGAGGAAAAGCAGCATTCTTCCCTTTCTGCTTTCCTTCCCACTTTATTGTTATCCAAATAAAAGTTGTCATAAAGCTCATCATTTTTACTTTTCTCTCTTTTGAATCTACATTTTACATATATACTACAATTCAGTGGGTTAAATAAATTTATATTAAAGTGGTATAAACAACAACAGTTATACATTACTATTTTCTCTTTTATTTTTCTCTTAACTGTATACATACCTTTAATTAGGTAAATAAAATCACCGTATAAATTGCTTCTTATTATGGCATAACATTCTTGTGATGTTTTTACAGTTGGCTTATATTTTATAATGACATTATTTTTATCTGTATGTTTAAAAATACTATAATTCGTTTTGTTACTTAAATAAATGCATTTAATTTGAGAATTTATGATTTCTTCCACATTAGCATTATCATATTTATGATCATCAATATTTATTTGGTTATTACGACTAATGGTACTATCATAAGTGTCCCCATAAATTTTTCCCCTATTAACATGTTTATTAACTGAAACGTCTGGTTGTGTGTCTTTGCATTTTCCTGCTAATTCTGATTCTGCCTCCCATCCACCATTTTTATTTACACACTCCACAATTTCGTAGCTGTAATTATCAGAATAGCATGTACCTTTATTCGTATTTAAATCTTTTACGTATCTTTTATTTTCATTATTAAAATTAATGTGGAGATTAAGTAGACAATATTTGGTTAAGCATGCAGAGAAATTATCTATAACTAATTCCCTCCTCATTTTTGCTAGTAATATCAAAATGTAATAGTTTATACCCTCGTTCTTGTTATATATGAAAAAAAATCCAATATTCTGATTCTTATAATTAATATTTGTATTTATATATCTTTTGCAATAATTAATTAACTCTTCAAATATTTTTTTATTATCTCTCTCAACGTTTTTTTTACATTTTTTCCTTAACATGTCACTTTTATTTTTCCTTCTACTATGATCTCGTGAGGGGCTTTTCCTCTGAGGGTCTTTTCCACTACTGCTACGTACACCTCTGAGTACATTTATACTTGTACTTGTGCTTCTACTTCTACTGCTATTTCTACTTCTACTTCTATTTCTACTTCTACTTCTGCTTCTACTTCTATTTCTACTTCTACTTCTATTTCTACTTCTACTTCTATTTCTACTTCTATTTCTACTTCTACTTCTACTTCTATTTCTATTTCTACTTCTGTTTCTACTTCTACTTCTATTTCTAATTTCACATTTTTTAGCTGTTTCTTTTTTATCTTCCTCAGCTAAGTGGCTGTTTTGGCCCTTCCCCTCGTCTTCTCCCTGGGATTTTGCTTCATCTTCGTCGTCATTCACTTCTTCCCTTTTTTCTTCCTCCCATTTCGCCTCGACCTCTTTCTTTTCTTCCTCCTTCTCCTCATTTGGCGGAAAATAAAATTTGTGCAATTCCTTTGCAAGGTCCATTTCCTTGCCTCCTTTATATGTGCAATCTCTGTTTTTACCACTTGGAAAATCATTATAACCACTTTGAAGAGGGTTAGTCCCTTCCACTTCTTTATCTAACTGATCAACCGAACAATAATGAAAAGATTTATTTCTTTTAGTGCTTAACTTGAAGTTGTCTGAAGCCTCTTTTATATTATGAAAATAATTTGGTATTATTGGCATGTATTTAATATTATGGACGTACGTGCCATTTTTTTGTATCTTAACTTGCTTCTTTTCTATATATTCATTCATGTATGTTAGTAAGAAGTAGTCCTCGCTTTCATTTCCATTATTTTTCAAAACAATTTCTTTATTTACTTTGTCTCCCACGGATGTTTCAAGAAACAGTATTTTTATTGGCTTGTTCAGTTCAATGGTGATGTTCAATTTGTACCAGAAAAAATAATAAAAAAGATGCTCTCTTGTATCATCACCGCTAACGTTGCTTCTGCTTTCACCGCTAACGTTGCTTCTGCTTTCACCGCTAACGTTGCTTCTGCTTTCACTGCTAACGTTGCTGATGTTACTAACGATAACGTTACTTCTGTGAAGGTCACCCCCTTCAGCACCTATCAACCGGTAAAACTTAAATATGAGGCACCCCACGAACTCACCTATGTGAGCACTTCTCACACAGAAGGTATACACTTTTCTCTGTTTGGGTAGCATTTCTATAGTTTTATCACCGAATAAAATGAACAAATCAGAATAAATTTTGAATTCACAATGAAACTGCAGTTCGTTATATAATTCAATTTGTACTGTTTTTTTCATTCTGTTTAATAGTTTTATATGAATTGTTTCTTTTGGGTAAGGTTTTTTAATATTGGCTTGAAGCTTAATTTTTATTTGATCTTCTTCATCTTTTATGTTAGTAAAGATAATAAAACATGAACAAGACACTTCTACAATAGAATAACAAGTTACTTCAAAATTAAACGTTTCTACATCTTTAGGTATCTCTACATATTCATTACTGCTAAAAATTTTATAATTTATTTTATTGTTATTATGATCTACTGTGTCGGAGTATGTACACTTATACGTTATAGTGCTATTCGTGTAATTGTATATTGATATAGTTTTCTTAGTTTCTAAATATGCGTTCGTGTTAAATGTTATAATAGAGTTTATATTATTATTTTTCTTATTATTTACATTTACTATAATTTTATACAACTTGTAACAAATTTCATGATTGCCGATTTGTTCCCTTAAATGGGAATGTCCAATCTGTTCGTAGCTAAGCATATTGCAGTCTGCGTCTTTTTCTGTTTTTAGACCTTCTTTCTGCTGAGTATGTTTATGCGACTTCTTATTCTGCTTCTCTGCTTCTCCTTTCCTCATTAGAAGAACGCAGTTATACTCGAAAACACCGTTGCTCTCCTCTTTTATGCTCAGTTCACATAAATAATTGATTCCCTCTTTTATTATATCATATAATCTGTCTATGTCTAAATTTGGAGTATTAATATGACTTATATAATTATTATAATCAAAATTTTCAAAGGATACAAAATTTTTTTTTATTATCATTTTATCCTTCCTGTCACATGTAATATAAAAACTACTCCTGTTTTTGCTTACATTTTGTAGATAACTTTTCAAATAGATTAAAAAGAATTTCTCGTCCATTTTATTCAAATTGCACAAAATGTATTTTACACATTTCAAAAATTCTTTATTGATTGGATTTAATTTTATATTGAACGAAAAATCATACAATTGAGAATTCATTTTAATTATTTCTTCCTCTTTTATATTATTTATGTAAAAGAAACAATTGACCTTGCACATTGATATCAAATATTTCGTTTTTACATCCTTAACATAAAATAGGATGAAACAAAAATAATAACCTTCCATAAAAGGGAAAAAGTGTAATTGTATTTTTTTTTTCTTCTTTTCATTTTCTCTACTAATAATAATAGGTATTGTATTATCTACATAAAAACAGCTAAAATAGTTTTCCTTTCTATTCAAATGATTCCTTAAATTGCTGTTAATTATTGTACATACATCACACACTTTATATATTTGGTCATTACTTATGTTTAAATTATTTATTATATCTATTTCAAAAATTTTCTTTTTCTTTTCCTCTTTTTTTAAATCCTTTAAATATAAGTGATAAATATTCGAATTTATTTCTACGTTTCGTCCTGTGTTGTTTATCAAATTTATTTCCAAGCATTTATTTTCATATACCTTACCTCTCAAGTTCAAACATTTTACTTCGCTATTATTAAGCATTACATTTAATTGAGAGGAATTCGAAAGGTGCACCTTACTGATATTATTATTCCTCGTTTCGGAATTCTTTACATTAATATTTAAATCATTCCACTCATTTTTTTCCTTCTTTAAATTACTTGCCTGGAGATCTGACTTTTCATGTGTGTCTTTTTCGATAAGTTTAATGCAAATGCACTTTTCATCATCATTATCGTCAGGGAAGTAGTTGCTGAAAGGGGGAAGAAACGAAATGATAGGATGCGTAATAGGAAGTAAACAAAAAAAGAAAAAGAAAAAGAACAAAATAGCAAGAGCGATGCATGAAAATTCCAACGTTGTGACGTCAAATAAACGTTGTTATTAGCAGAAAACTCGCATACACACACAAAATAGGAGAAAAAAAAAAAAAAAAAAAAAAAATGATGCTTACTTTTCGGCCCTCAAGACTAATATAGCGTAATTTTCATTTGGGGTCAAGGAATCATCACCATTGTTACTTACACTAATCTTTTCAGCTTCATCAGAATTGCATTTACAATCATCCGATGAACACGATGAAAAGGAATAACTTTCGTCAAAATATGTTGTAGTTTCATCGATAGTTTCCTTTTTTTTTCTCCTATTTTTAAAGGTTGAAAATTGAATGCTAGTGTTATTATTATACTTACAAATAGTTTGGTCATAATTTTTGTCTATTTTCAATTTTATTTCTTCTGATTTAAGTGGATCAATAACTATATGATCTCTGTCAATTTGGTACTTGTTACAACCTATTAAAAATACATTATATTTACACTTGTAATTATTTAAATTGTAGATGGTTATAACACGCTCCTCAGGTGTAGTCAGATTAAGTTTAATAATACCTGCCTTTTCATTTTCGTTTTGATTACAAGTATTTTTCTTTTTATTTTTGTTATTGCTTATCATTTCTTCCTTTATAAGACCAACGCAATTTGTGTAGGAGGCGAAATCATCCACAACTAAGTAGTAACTAGGCAAATAGCTTGGTAATATAAAATACATAGAAGCCAAGAACAAAAATATGTGAATATAATTAAACTCAATCAATACTTGTCTACTTATTAATTTATCTAATTTCATTTCATGCAGAATTATTAACAAAATGTCTATGTTATATATGTAATCCTTTTTAGATATACATTTTGTTTTTATTTTATTTTTAAAAAACAAATAATACGGAATGTGAGAAATTATAGTATATATGATTATTACTAAATCTTTTAAATCGCATATACTTGTTATTTTATCTTTTTTTTCCATAATTTTTTTTTTTTTTTTTTCAACATAAAAGTTGGACCTATTTAATATGAGTGGCACATCATTATTCTCCATACATTTTGAAGAAGTCTCTTCCTCCTCTTTGCTTTTATTCATTGGTACATTAGGAAAAATTAAATCATTTTGTTTTTGTTGTTGTTTTTTTATTTTCTCATTATCCTCTTTAAATAAATACCTTTTATATTCTACATTTGCAAAATTTATATTATTATAATGAAAATACAACCATTCAAATAGTATGTATTCAGCACTCTTAAAATAGTGAAAGCATGGTTTTTGTTCCTTTACCACTGTATCTCTTTTAAATTGTACATTGTCTTTCTCTTCCTTTTCCTGTTCCTCCCCTTTGGAATATGTTTTGTTTCGAATATTTCTCTGTGTAGTTTCCTTATCATCTCTATTTATAATTTGTTCATGCTTTTCTAAAGATATATCTCGCTCCTTTTCCACCCCCTGTTCGAATTCCTCACAATGAGTGAAATTATTAATTTTATTTACAACTGTTTTTAAATCGATAAAATTATTTTCATAAAAATTAAAATAATTTATCGTGTAGGTATTTTTACCATTATTCATTTTTTTTTTCTTTATAATACTATTATGATGTGTGGGTCTACCATTTTTCATATAAAAATTGGATAAGTAATTATTTTTATTTTTCCCCATATTGATTACACTGCTAACTTTAGCAGATTTATCTTCGTAAGGGTTGTTATCCTTTGGAGTAATATTTGTTGAACTACTATTTTCTTTTCTCTTTGATGTTTTTCTTTTCTCACTTAGAAAAATGGTATGTTTGTTTGGCTCTTTGTCTTGTTTATTTAAAACAATTAGATAGTTTATTTTATAAATTTTTATGTTTTCATTGAGTTTATTTTCTATGTTACACACTTTTATTCCTCTTAATTTATTCAAAGAGGTTACATTGACACAGCTAAATAATTTTTTATTTAAAAGTTCGAACAATATAGTAATCCATGAGTAACTGAATAACTTTAAATGAGTTTTAAAAATTCTATCTAAATAAAATATTTTATTATTTCCATTTGTTAAAAAATTTTCTACATCTTCAATTTGTATACATTTTCTTTTATTAATTTCTTCTTCTCCTCCTTTGCCCTTTTTTAGGTAAAAGTAGTCAGGTACTTTGTCGAAGATGTACCAAAGATACAAATCTAGAGGTAATAGGTTTTCATAAATTATATGATACACTAGTAAGTTTTCCTGTGTAGAGGGAAAAAACGAAGATGAATGTTAGCGGTGTGGTGATATAAGCTGATTGTAAGCATGGACACGCTTATAGCATCATGGCTGTACGTAAATGTACACACACCATCACAATCGCACAAACACACATATGTAAATGCGCATGAGCATAAGCTGGTACACCTGTTTAGGTGCTCCTCCACAAAGAGGTGTAAATATTAAAACACATGAAAACATGCAAAACGTTAAGAGGAGAAGAAAAAAAAGGATGAAACTTGGATTTTCCTTTAGTTAACAAGTGTAGCGTAGACGGGTCAAGAGTAACGAGAGCACGCCTCAGTTTTATGTACACGCACGCACACACGGAAGTAGTAAAGCAAAACAATTATAATAACAATAATAATAGTAATAGTAGTAATAGTAATAGTAATAATAGTAATAATAGTAATAATAGTAATAATAGTAATAATAGTAATAATAGTAATAATAGTAACAATAGTAATAATAGTAATAGCAATATCAGCGAAAGAAAAGCAAAATGAAGGAGGGAAAAAATAATGCTCACCTCCTCTAAGTATTTCAAAAGAGCTTTCATATTTTTTAGGAATTTTTCCTGGAGAAAATTATTTTTTTCCAAGTCTTGCATTGATATATTTTTATAAGATTTTACGTCATTTATTATATTAACTATATTTTGTATATTTTTATTTGGGTATAGTAAGAAAAGCTCATACAATAAATTAATAAAAAATAGGAATAGATCGTTTGTATTTTCTATAACACTTGGAGCATAGTATTTACTTAGTAAAATATTTTGAAGAAATATAAAAACATAATCCTTAGTTATTTCACTTATGTTTAATAAATATTTTTCTTTATTATAATATACATTTGTTATATGTTTTATTTTTAATTCTTTGTATATACATACGCTTTTTCTTATGTCCCTTTGGCCCGCATTTTTGCTGTAAAAAGACAGAAATTTACTGTTTCTCTCTTGGCAATTACATCTAAGCATGTTATCATCACAACAAACACTGCTGCATGTACAACTGGTAGATTCATATTCGGAATTGTATACGCATTCGCCTCCATTTGTTTTCTCTTTGTTACTCCTCCTGGTATGGGACATATCTTTAGCACTCTGCTTATCTCGGTCATCTCTGTAAGTGCTGCAGTGGTTGATGTTGTGTTGTGTATCCCCATATCCATCATCCCTATCCTCAATACCTTGATCGTTATTCCTATAACCGATCGGGTTATCCTTTATTTTCTCTAACTCTGATAAATTTTTCTTTCCACACTGAATATGCATATTGTGCAAAGCAGGCATCGAAGGAGAATGGTTCACATGTAGATGTTCATTTTCTTGATCCAATTTATCAAAAAGATAATCAATGTTTTCATCAATATTTACAAATAACGGAATGACATACTGGTCATGATCTAACACAGTTATAATGATATATGTCTTAAATTTCAAATTTCGGATAGCCATACATTTTAAACATACATCTACTTTTTTTATTTTTTCATTTATTTCATTTCCGTTCGTAAAATTTAATGATATGGAGAAATATTCTTCGTATAAATTATTAAGGTAGTAATTAACTCGGACATAATTATAACCACTGTTGTATATATGAAAAGGGAAAGTAATGTATTCATTTAATTTGTTATGTATGATATTAATATACGTTACATCGAAGAGCAATCTCGGTATTTTACAACTTAGAAGCATAAAAATACAATAATTTATTTTTTTCAATTCCATTTTATAGTTCGATATTATTATCTCTTTTGAGCCTCCTTCTTTTTCATTACTACTCCTTTCTATATGATCCTCCACAGGATCGTACGATATTGACAATATATCTACGTATCGTCCACTTTGTGTAAAATTTTTTAATTTCACTTGTATCTCTACTTCCCCTTTTGGTTCCAGTGTTCCTTCCTTTTTTCCCAGCTCTATTTCATATTTCTGCCAGTAGTTCTGTTTGCCTGTATTGTCTGTCTTTTCTTTATCAAATATATAGCCTGTGTCTCCTACGCCTCCTTTCTCTCCTATTTCTCCTCTTTCGTTTCTTTTTCCCACTTTTCTTTCTGTGCCCCTTTCTACTTTTAGAGCCTGTACGGTCTTTTCTCCATTCTGTCCCATATGTCCCCATTCGCTTCTTCCCTTCTTGGGGATATCTTTTCTCCCCTTCTTTTGTGCCTCTTCTTCTAGAGTGGAGTGAACCGTTCCCTTTTCAACTCTCTCCCTGCAATCTCCACCTCTTATTCCGATCAAATAATTTTGTTTTTCCTTTTCATTGCATATATCTATTTCCCACCGAACCACCTGACTGGACGCATTTCTAATTTTTAGAATTTTCGTTTTTTCCTTTGTAAAGTAGGTTATTAATGCTTTATCTGAACTAGAGGGAAGCATATCTTCAAAGTAGAGAAAATAGGGTTCTACTTCTAAGCAGCTGGCCCTAATTTCTATTTTTACTTCCTCTTCTTTCATTCCATACGCGGTATGATAACTATTACCATTGTTACTATTATCATTATTACTGTTATCATTTTTACCATTATATCTTAATAAACCATTAAATGCGATTTCTTTTTTTAGGCACTTGTTATAATAGCACTGAAAATACAAGGAAGCAAAACTTTTTGGAGGAATATTAATTCTATACATTTTGGGAAGGGGTACGCCCTTTTCCCCTTTTTCGCTAAACCTTATTTCGCCTTTATGCTTATAATACGTACTTATAAAATTATAAAGTTTTATAAACTGATTATAGTAATACTTGGTACATTCATCTGTTAGTATATCTTCGTGTTCTAATTTTGAAATTTTACTTAAAATCATTTGGCTATCTATCATCTCATCCGCATTTTTATATTCCTTATTATTTGACATCATTAATTTTTTTTGTCCTTTGTTATTTGTGTAGATATTTAAAAAGGATAGCTCACTTAGATCTAAAATTATGCTTTCCTCACACAAACCTTTGTTTAGAATATTTATTTCATAATTTTTTATTTCATTACTTTCTTGTGCCACTTGTACGTTGTTGCAGAGGAGCACGTTGGATGGGGAAGGCTGAATGTCGGGGCATCGTAAAGTAGGAGTGAACAGGAAAAGGGAAAGAATTGAAAAGGAAAATGTACAATGCATGAAGTGAAGAGAAAAAAATGGTGATACAAGAGGAATACATAACAATGCATGCACACACACGTGGACGCACATTTTATTAGACAGAACAAATTATTCTTTCTCCTTTACTCAAATTACAAATGAGAGAGTAAAAAACACATGCATAAATTCATTTTCATAAATGAAAACGTGTAAATCCTATTTGAAGTGCCTACAGTTTTACTAACCTTTGCCGTTATAGGAATAACCAAGTTCTCCGAGCCTCTTATGCGGAAAATAATTTTATCTTTAATTTTTTCACTCTCCTTCAGATTTATGCACACAGTAATTTTCGATTTTTCATTTTTATTAACAAAATTGTATTTTGAAATTATACTAACGCAATCGGGCTTGTAGACGCACTCGAAGGAGAGAAGAGAGTCACCTTAAGAAGGGGGCAAAGTGCATAATTGGATGAAAGAGTAAGGTTACAAGCGAATAAATAAACATGATAAACAGAGAGAATAGGCCTACGGGCTCACGGTACAACGAGTTTGAATTATAAAAACTCCTTTTTCACCGATATGCCCTATGCTGCAATGCAAAACGCAGGGGAGCTGCTACTTCACTGTGAGCTTATCTAATATATTGTAGTAATAATGTAGATGTATAAATGATTTACCACATATACAATAAATTTGTTAGCATATTTTTTAAAAGAGGAATATATTATAATAGTAACAAAATGCGTCTTATACAATCCTCCCTTACTTGTGTTGGTTAAGTAAAAATCCTTTTCATAATTTTTATTTAAAAGTATGTGCTCGAAATTAATCTCTGTTGTGTTTACTTTATAAAATACCTTATTTACAAAACATTCGCATTTCACACTGTAAGGAGAGAGATTACATAAGTGGGTGTGTGTTTTGAGCAGCAGAAAGGGGGGAGAGGAAGACACGTAAGCTCACGTTAACGTGCCGGGGAGTACATATACACATATACACATTTGTGTATATATATACATATATATGTGTGTATGCCTATTTGTGGGTATGTATATACCGCATGCGCTTGTATGTATACGAAGGCAAAAATGAGTGTAACCTTTTGTATAGCCTACTGCCGTCCAAGTAGATTTGAATAAACTCTTCCACATTACTGGCATTTTGGGGTGCAATAAATTTAACAGGCACAGTTTTATAAGCATTACGGGGTATCTAAAAAGTAAACATATACATAGGAGTGAAGAATACCCATGCACGAGGAATGTTTATCATCCGTTGGTATTGGTACATATCTAATTTTGGAGAAGCGTTCGTCTTTCTGCTTAATTTTTTTTTTTTTTTTTTTTTTTGTAGTTTTACGGTAAATTCGGCATCCACTTTAAAAAGCTGCTCGTTGCAAGTAGTTCTTACGCAAATAGGGGTATTGAAGGGGTTGTACATGACTAGTTTATTTTCCTGAATCATCCCAAGATCTGTACCTTGAAAACGAAAATATAAAACATCGCTAACAAGTAAAACGTTTAAATATACTAAATTCGCTTTAATTATGATGAATTCTGTATACGCATTATTAATTTTTAGCTGTATCATTTCTTTGTATGTCTGTTCAAGGAAAAAGTCGTTTATAGAATTGCTGAAAATTTTATTTGATTCATCATAGGTAGAATTATTCCCTTTTTCATTTAGCACACACTTTATCTCTTCATTTTGAGGTGAGGTTTTTTCATTTAACTGCTCATTAAAAATTTCACTAGATTGCTTAAATATAGAATCATTTTGATAATTTCTGTATCTATTTATTAAATTAGTATGAGATAATAACTTGAAGTTTATATTTACATGCTTGTCCGAATTTTTGCTCAAAATTAAAATGTCCTTATTTAGCTCTATGTTATCACTATGTATGAAATTTATTTTTACATTGCAATCTTTATTACTGTTGGTTATTACAAACTGTTTTTGGTAATTATTATTTAACAGAACGTTATCAAAATGAATTATTTTTGGAAAATTAACATTATTAAGTTGATGTTGCTCTAAGATCTCGTGAAAAAACAAATCCGCATCCTTTTTACTCATTTCTTCTATATCCTTTTCTTTAAAAATTTTCTTTTTCATGTTCATATATTTTTTTCTCCTCTCCTCATACACCGCATGTTGAATGCATGTGCTACTAATCTTGCAAGCTTTACCCGTTTTGTAAGTTCTATTCGTCTTGCTCATTTTGCTCTTTTCATCCATTCTACCCATTCCAGTGTCATTAAGATATATATTTAGATCTTTCACTATCTTGTTAATTCTTTCTTCTGCTCTTTTTTCCCGCTTATAATCTTTATCATGCACTACTTTGTCATCGTTATTGTTATCGTTATTATTATCGTTATTGTTATCGTTATTGTTATCGTTATTGTTATCGTTATTATTATTGTTGTTTATTTTTCCCCTCTTTTTTCGTTTTTTATACATATATTTTAATATATCGTTATATTTTGATTTGTTATCTTTTAAAAAGTTCATGAAACTCTCATTATATTTATACTTATCGAGTTTCCCATCTTCTAAATATAAGTTTCTGTCTACTCTTTCTAATTCCAAATTTTTTATGATTTGTTCATATATTTCGTCATTTTTTTTTTTGGTAGATGAAGATGAAAATTTACTATCAACAACATCCCCATTGTAATTTGTCCTTTTCTTGTTTATCAAAATTGTTGAAGACACATGTCTTGATGCAAATACAGACTTAACCTGTGCATATATTAAAAGAACAAAGAAATATAAATTATTACAAAAAAATATGTACATATATTCATCAATATTTTTAATGGTATCACATTTTAATTTAAGCGATATAATGTCTTTCCCTAGAGGGACGATACAACCTTCTTTCTTATTCAATGTTAGATAAGGAATTTTAGAAATGCAATAATTTATTTTTAAAAACTTATTCTTATTCATTAATTCTATTATTAATGTCTTTCCTTCATTTAACGTAACTGTTTCGTAATTTAGAAAATAACTACTTGAGGCGAAACAAGGAAATGTTAAGCAGAAGATGAAGAACAGTTTTATTTCTTCATCGCCCCTATTTGTGCTGCTATGCATATCTGTATATCCATCCCTATTTGGAGTATCATCATTTCCCTTTTTTTTATCCTCATCAACTTTCCTAATATGTAGATTTAACTCCAAAACAGCAGGAAAGTTGAGCAAATACGAAGTATTTCTGTTTATTTTTTCTAAAAAATTAATATCACATTTCGATTGGAGCTCAAATAAAATTTCATGATATCCTAATTTTTGAACAGGATAACCTTCTTCTTTATCTAACTTAACAGTTATGTTATCCTCAGCCTTTAACCTCTTTTTTGCAATAGTAAACAACTTTTCTTTTTCTCTTTTTTCTTCTTCACTTAATTCATTTTCTGCTTTATCGTTTAAATCTGTGAAGGGCAAGAGATACAAACCAAAAGGGAAAACGAACATGTGAGTTATAAAGGGAGTCTAATGTGCGTGTAAGAATATACATTTGCACAACTTGGGGTGTATACATATATATATGCAAAACTTGCCTTGAGTAACTAAAAAATGATGTAGATAAAAAAGAGTAAATTACAGAACATCAAATAAGATTGCACAAAAAGGGTATGAAAAAAGGCAATCGAGAGGGTGAGCAAATACTGCATTGTACGCCTAAAGATGACCACCCATAAGGGAGTGAAATGAATTTTCAATAACTATTGTGTCATTGTGTGTATTCGCGTGTATGGGTGTGGGTATATATGCGTGTATATGTTTGCATATATGGGCATATGTGCTTGTACCCTTGCATACACTAATTCGCATGTTCATTTGTGCCTGCCTCTTTTTTTTTCTTAATTTTGGCGTAACCGTGCATGAGCAGCCCTACATCTAAGTTGTTGTCATCAGCGTACTTTTGAAAATTCTGTATAGAATAGAATACATTCACTTTACATATTTCATACTTGCAAAATATGGGGTAATTATTTTCATTTTTTAGTCGGCCTTGAAATTTTCTGTTATTTCCATAATACATATAATTAAGGTTTATTTGATTAGTTTTTACATTGTCAAAAATAAAGGAAGTCTGACTGTTTACAAAAATTGCAATTATTATTATGTTTTTCGGTTTCTCACAGAAGTAACTATGTTCTTGTGTTAAGACTTTATACGTACGCTGAATTTTTTCTTCTTTTGTATTTATTATTTTGATATTTATTATTTCACTTTGATTTATATCCAGGTCAATAGATGTTTTGTCAAAATCGATGATAAGATTATTTTTTTTTTCGCTCATTTCTTTTTTGATTATTTTGTCTTCCTTCTCTTTCGTTTCTATATTACCGTTGAAGCGAACTAATGCATGTTTACCACCATCAATTTCGTTGTTCCTACTTTGTTCATTTCCTTCTTCTATAAAATTTTCCTTACATATAGTGAAGGTCCCTTTTTTAGTCCCTTCATTCCTTACTTGAAGAGAAAAATGGTAAGTCATATTATTTTTACATACTCCAAAGTTTATTATGTTATTAAAAACGAATAAAGGAATCTTCTTTTTAATGTAAATGGGTATATGCAATGTCGAATATTCGCTCTGTACTTTCACATATACTGTGCACTCTATATTGTTCAGTTTACGTAACAACCCCGTTTTGTTATTATTATTACTTTTACTATTACCATTATTATCACCACTATTACTATTGCTATTGCCACTATAGTATTTACATTTTTTTGTATCAAAATTGCAAAAAGAGAATTGTACTAATATTTTTTCACTAGTTCCTGGAGCTAACTTTTTTTTTTTTAGCCCTTTTATTTTTAAATATATTGAATCTGACTCAAATATTTTAATGTTCTGCGTTTTTGTACATATATTTTTTATTGTCAAGACCTTTTTTTCTATTATATTATTCTTATTTTTAACAAAAACATCTACATTTTCTGCACAGTCATAAAAAAATTCGAGAGATTTCGGTTCTACATCTATAAGATCAAACTTATTCGTTACTTCTTCGTTCATTATACTTCCACATTCAGATTCACTCTTTTTTATTCCTTTTTCTACAATTATTTTCTCTTCTTTGGTTTTCTCTATGAGTTATATATATATTTTTTTTTTTTTTTACTTTACAAACGTGTGTAAATCAAGTACAAGTAATTTTACATTGGGTACATAATGAACGTAATTATATGTGATATATAGCACATATACACGTATATATGTAATATTATAGATACACTTGCGTATATGCACAGTACATTATACATATATGTGCATATATACTTAAGCATTAGCGTTCTTTTACACTGCTTTTTAACGTTGAGTAGTAATTTTTAGTACTGTCTAATTTATCATTCTCATGCCCTATTCGTGATATCTCTTTTTAGCAGTAATTTTTTTTTTTTTTTAAGCAGCGCTATGTTTGCGTTAGTAAGTTTTTCATTTTTATGTGTGCATTCAAAAAAAAAAAAAAAAAAAAAAAAAAAAAAAAATAAGTGAAAAATGAAAAATAAAAAATAAAAAATAAAAAATGAAACATGAAAAAAAATAAGTGAAAAATGAAAAAAAATAAGAAACGAAAAATGAAAAAAAATAAGAAACGAAAAATGAAAAAAAATAAGAAACGAAAAATGAAAAAAAATAAGAAACGAAAAATGAAAAAAAATTAAAAATTAAAATAAATGATAAATAGTAAATAATAACATTAAAATAAAACATGACAGAATGAAATTTTTTCGTGTATTACAAGAGAAGTAATTTTAAAACATGGCACTTAAGTTGTACACAAAATGTGGGTCTACTCGTACTTATATATCTATGCATACAAAAAAAAGAAATATACATATATGTATATATATGTATATATTATATATATATATATATTGGTATATATTCATAGATATGATATCCTTTATATACATACTTGTACACACTAACGTGTTTCCACGAGATTCACAATGGGAGCACAAGGAAGAGGAAAAGCTGCAATTAAAAAACAATACATGTACACATAAGCAAAAATAGGGAAAAGGCAATTTTGCTAAATCATATCTAGGGAATATATATATATATATACATGAATGCTTAACATCCTTATACATGTAAGCACTTTTGAAATTCATAAATCACTGATTAATAAAAATATATATAGGAATCCTTATAACATCATCTTCTTTACTTATATTTTTATACTTCATCGTGACATTTATAAATCCTAATTTTTCTCCAATTTCTGTTTTATCTATTTGTAAATAAATGGTATACTTTGAGCTAATGCAAAATAATTTATCCTTAAATATTGCTTGTACAGGTAAATCATTGTCAATATTAACATCAACATGTATGTTGTATTTACTATGATTATATATGTCTATTTTATATTTTTTATTTTCATTTTTTATTATAATAAAATCTATGTAAGTACCTTCTCTTAATCCCCAATATTTCTTTTTATAACAATAATTTTTAAAAATATAATCAAATATATATTGATTTAAAAGAACTTTTTCCTTTTTATTTTCATCCCCTGATTTGTTCACAATATTAAATTCGTTAGCTAGATCCGACATTTCGATAAAATTAGTAACTTGATAGTTACACAAGTCGTCTCTTTTGTTGTGCACTTCTTCACTATGCTCTTTCGTAGGAACTTGTTCAATTGATGTATCTTCAAACGTTAATGTTTCATTTTGATTTATATTTTTCTCATCATATATATTTTTTACTTCACTATTATATGAAAAGCATGAATTATCATTTTTCTTATTTCCTGTATTTTTTAGCCTGACCAAGTCATCTTTATTATTTAAAATTTTATTAATATTATAAAAAGAGAATTTGTGGCGAAATATTTTCCTTTTTCGATGCTCTTCTATATCACTACTTCCTTTAAAATTTTGATAAAAGTTTAAGTACTTATCTTTGTATATATTTTTCAAAGTTTCTATCGTTTTTTTTTTTTCATATAAATTTAAGAAAAAAAAAAAACTTCTGACTTTTTTGATGTCGTCACTAATAGCTTTTATTTTTCTTGTACTCGTTTTTATTATATAAATTAGTATATAAACAAAGATAAAAAAATTCACTTTTCTAAACATAATTGCATTTTTCTTTTCATAACATTTTTCATAAATGTACTCCTTTATGTTCTGGTTTTCTTCTAATGTGTAAATGTAATGTTTCTTCCTAGTGGGTTTGTCCAAATTGTTGTCGCTGCTATTGCTGCTATTGCTGCTTTTCCTGTTTCTTGTAGCCTTTTTCTTGCTTAATTTTTCATTAAGATTAAATTCCTTTTTCAGTGTATTTTCCCCATCAATATTTTCTCCCTTTTCCTTTTCGTTTCCATTTTCGTTTCTATTTTCGTTTCCATTTACATTGCCATTTTTTTTTGTTTTTTTCTTTTTTGCCTCTTCATCCTGTTTTCTTGCCGCTTGTTGTGTGTATGAATGACTTTCCTTTTTCACCAAATTTTGATCACCTTGCCTTTTTTCCTCCCCTTGTTCATGCTCTTTTTCATCTTGAAACTCCATTCTTTTATTTTTCCCTTCGTCTAAATTGCCGACATCCCCCTGCTCCGTTTTATTGTCTTTGTATGTTACATCAATTTTATATTTATACCTTTCAAAAATGTTTTCATTAATTTTGTCGAAATAATTAACTGTAAGGATCCATATCAGTTCACACTCCTTTTTTGAATTAAGAAAAGTTTTTATAATTTTTAAATCTTCACAAATATTTATGATATCAAACATAGATATATAATTCGTATATAAGTTCATATCTTTAAATAAATCAACGTTATTATTTGTTGTGTTGTTTTTAATATTTTCGACATCTTCTTTTATTTTATTAAATAAATTTACATAAAAATTATACAATATTTTAACCGTTCCTATTATCTTTTTCGATTTTTTTTCTGAAATCATGTCATTATGATAATTTAATTTATTTTTTTTTTTTTCCAAGTTCTCATTTATATTTACGTCTGAGTAATTTATAATATTCACTTCTTTCTTTTCTATAATTTTATGAATATCATCATTTCTGTTATATTCTGTTGTGTCTTCCTTTAAATGTAACTTATTTGTTATGCCACCCTTTGATTTATACTGTCCCATCCCTCGTCCATTGTCCCCTTCATTTATCTTTTCCTTGTCTTTCTCTTTATTTATATCTTTTGCTTTTTTATCCTTCTGTTTCTCTTCAATTTTCTCCTTTCTTCCTTTATCATCTTCATTTTTCCTCATCTCTCTTTTATCTGTTTTATTTTCACCTTTTGATTCATTTTTTTTACTTGCTTTACTCTCATCGCCCGAGTAACTGCTATTGTTACTGTTACCTGAACTGTTCAAGTTTTCTTTTCCTTCATAATCTATATGTTCATAAATAATAATCTTCACATTTTTGTTCTCCAATTCTGTGTGTACTTTTTTTCTTACATTTATAAATTCTTTATATAATTCTGTGTCTAAATCTGGACTTCTTTCCTTCTTCTTAATTCTTATAACATCGTATATTGGTTTAAATGAAGGAGCTTTCATTTTTTCTTTTTTTTTTTTTTTTTCTTTCTGTACTTTTTTTTTAATACCAATGATATATAAACAGCATAAGACAATATGCAATGAAGCCTAAAAGCCTATTTCAAAATCTAATATATGTTCAACTAATTAGTAGAATGACACACGCCCTTTTAAGATTGCATTTTTTTTTTTTTCTTAATATAAAAAGAAGGTCTCTTATCAAGTAGGGGGAAAGTTTTTCAAGTTAGCCAGTCTTAAAAAGGGCTAGTTGGAAAAAAAAAAAAAAAAAATAATAAAAAAAAAAAGTACAATAAGTATGAAGCGTATAAATAGGAACGATAAGTTCTTTGCGATTATATAATTTATTACACTTTCACCAAAAATTAAGTTATATTATTATTTCCTATGTATGCTCCTTTTTGCATGAACATATATCAGTTTCCCTTTGCACGCACTATAAAGCCTACATTCATAAATGAATACCCATATGAATATATTAACATGCACATGAATATATTTACTACGTGTAAATGTGTATATTATTTTTATCCTTCAAAGTATATGCCTACAGGTTTTTAGTTCACCGGGAAGGGAATGATTAAGACAAAAGTAAAGTTACGGAAAAGAAATTTTCGAAAACGATAGAAGGGATTTCATGTACAATTTTTTCGCAGACCTCTATATACTCTCTTTTTTGTACGCATTTTTTTTACCATTTTGTGCGTCATATTTTTGGACATATTTTTTTCTTTTAAAAATATGAACATATGGTGAACAAGAAAAGAACATTTGTGTGCCAAATTTCAACACATTTTTTACCTTCTCTCTTTTATTATCACATTGATTAATATGCATTATAATCATATATTTGCGAAAGGTGTTCCTTCTGGTAAAGCTATGTGAGATAAAATAAATTTAACTCTGTGCTTTATATTTTTTTTAATATTTGCATTTTATTTTATATTTTTTTTAAATAAAGACTTCTTATACGTTTTATACGTTTTATACTTTTTATACTTTTAGTTTTTATTTTTAATTTTATTTATATTTTTTTTTTTTTTTTTGGAGATAGCAAGAATTTATCAATTTAAATTTTTGCATAAATGCGAAATGTTCTACATTTTATACTGTTGTTTTTGAAAAAGGCTTTATAAAAAATTACAATCTTTTCAAAAAAAGAAAATTATAATATCACACACTTTATACTGACTTTTACTGGCATATGCTGGAATGCAATGCCATATACTGAGAGATAAACGAACTTGTTAATTTACGTCCTTTGTTCTTTTTTATCCTTTCTTTTTTCGTATTAATCGTACTCATCAATTTCTTTTTAGACGTTCATTTGATAAAAAAAAAGGAAAAACATATTTTTAACTTTATAGTAATCATTTTGAGAACGTACTCATTTAATTAGCCGTGTGAAAAAAGCATCATACATTTAATTGTAGTTTTTAAAGAAGGGCACATATATTCTATTTATATAAAAATACAACTTGTTCTCGTGAAAATTGATGTTTTTAAAATAAGAGGAAAAGTTATGTCGTACTTTCTTTCTTATATAATTTTTATGGAATATAAATTAGAATAAGGGAAATTAAAAAATTTTTTTTTTTTTTTTTTTTTTTTTCCGTACAACCTCAATACGGATAAAAATACGCCAGGAATGAAATATGTGCGTATAGGAAAGAAGAAAAAAAAAAATAGAAATAAAAAATAAAAAGCAGAAAGCAGAAAGCAGAAAGCAGAAAGAAAAAGAAAAAGAAAAAAAAAAAAAAATAAAAATAAAAATAAAAATTGATATCACATTTAGGATACTACTTTATATAAATGCAAAAACTACCCTCTTTTAGTGACAAAAGCAAATAAGTACAAATATGGAGGTAGAGATATAATATTTAAAAGCCTTTTACAAAATTGGTAAAAAAAAAAAAAAAATTCTTAAATTTAGAAGTTGCTCATATATATATACTGAAAAGAACAAAGGATAAAAAAAGAGCAAGTAGTAAACGTAAGGACAAAAAAAAAAAAAAAAAAAAAAAAAAAAAAAATATATAATTCTTTGTAAAATATATTAGTACATACATAAACATTGCAGCAAAACGGTAAATAGTTGAATGAACTTACAGGTTAATGCAAAGAGGAAAAAAAAAAAAAAAATAGTAATATGGCTTTTTAGGAATAACCGAACTTAATAAATTTACAATGAATGAATAATTTGTGAGACAAGAAGGCTCAAGATTTAGAAAAGAACAAAAAAACATTAGCTCATGTGATGTGAACTTTTTACCCAAATAAAGGGTATACTAGTAGAAGAAGAAATAGAAGTAGCAGTAGTGATAGTGGTAGTAACAACTACCGCGGTAGTGAAGAACAGGGTACATTTTTCATGTTGGAAATATTGACAACTCAAATAGGGGAAAAAAAGATGATAACAGATTCAAAAAAAAGGGGAGAGCGTGATGATAACGATATCAATGACGATGATGATAACAGTAATGCTAGTATCCGTAGCAATGGTAGGCATGGTAACAAAAGAGACTTCTATTATAAAAGGGATCGGATAACGAACAGACATTCCACCCAAGTAGAAATGAAAAAATCATCTGAAAAATATTATAACGAAACGAAGAAAAATCGTGAAAAAAGAAAATTTGAAAATTTTCCAGAAATGTATGATAGAACAATGTACTGTAAAAGGAGGAGGGAAAAAAAGGAGTCACATGAAAAATCACGTTATGATTATTATAATAAACGAAAAAACGAAAAAATTTATTTTTCATGTACTGACTATTACACAAGGATATATGATAGTAACAAAAAGTCGTCGTACAACATACGAAGTGATCATATTCTTCATACCTATATGGATAAGAAGTCTACAGATTACAAAAATAATGATGGATTAGAGAAATGTACATATGATGAGGAACATTTTAGCAAAAGACAGAAAAGGAAAATAGAGTATAAGGGTGCAGTATATGATAAGGGTGCAGCATATGATAAGGGTGCAGCATATGATAAGGGTGAAGCATATGATAAGGGTGCAGCATATGATAAGGGTGAAGCATATGATAAGGGTGCAGCATATGATAAGGGTGCAGCATATGATAAGGGTGCAGCATATGATGAGTATAACGTACCATTTGAGAAGCACACAAAAGGGAATATCAAAAAAAAGGATGAAAAGTGCAAAGCGAACAGAAATAGGAAGAATTATGGGGGGAAAAAAGACACACAAAGGGGAGGATCACAAGGAGGAAGCATATGTCAAGGAAGTGCAGCTCGGCATAATGCAGATCTGCAAGATGTGGTTCGGAAAAATGCGGATCAACAAAACGCGGATCAGCAAAACGCGGATCAGCAAAACGCGAATCAGCAAAACGCGGATCAGCAAAACACGGATCAGCAAAACACAGATCAGCAGAACGCGGATCAGCAAAACACGAATCAACAAGAGGAGGCTCGGAAAACTACGTCTTCACTAAATACCCCTTCAGGGAGACCCCAGCAAGAAAGCAGATCATCCAACCGATTGAAGAAACAAGAGTATGCAAAAACTAAACAAGGTGACAAGGAATTTGTAAATAATGCGCAGGTTAGGAAAACACCTTGCATAAATAAAAACGATGATAGTGCAGTTGAATTTATACGTTCAGGAAATGAAGATAAATGCACAGAAAATAGCAGCAGTGAAGAAGATACTACAGAAGAGTGCGATGATCCCAATGAATACATAAGCGACATAGAGCAAAATAAAATTGATTGTATATTAAATGGATGTCGAAGTATAACGAATTATAAAAGGTTAAATAAAATAAGTGAAGGAACATATGGAACAGTATTCAGGGCTCAAAATAAAAAAACGAAAAAAATTGTAGCTCTAAAACAGTTAAAAAATTTTTCAAGTATACGTAATGAAGGATTTGCAATAACATCATTGAGGGAAATAAATATATTATTACAACTTGAACATGAAAATATTTTATCTATCAAAGAAGTTGTTATTGGAAAACATTTAAATGATATATATTTAGTTATGGAATATATTGAACATGAATTAAAAATGTTACTTGATAATAAATTACCAAGTTTTACCATATCCGAACTGAAATGTTTACTAAAACAATTATTAAGTGGAGTTGATTATTTACACACAAATTGGATTATGCACAGAGATTTAAAAACAACAAATTTGTTATATAGCAATAAAGGAATTTTAAAAATTTGTGATTTTGGTATGGCAAGAAAATTTGGTCATGTAGCTAGCCATAATCTTACAAAAAATGTTGTAACGTTATGGTATAGGGCACCTGAATTATTATTAGGTGAAAAATATTATACGAATAAAATTGATATATGGAGTGTTGGATGTATTTTTGCTGAAATGATATTAAAAAAACCATTATTTATAGGTGATAATGAAATTGATCAAATATTAAAAATATTAAATTTATTAGGATTACCAGATAAAGAAACATATCCTGAATTTTATGAATATTCTTTTATTTCGAAAAATAAAGATCTTTTTAAAAAAAAAAAAATAAAAATGAATGTAAATAATATACGTTCCCACTTTCCAAATGTAGCTAACCAATTTTCTGGTTTATATTTATCAGACAGTGGACTTGATTTATTACAACAGCTGTTACATTTTAATCCAAAATATAGAATATCAGCGTCCGACGCTTTAAAACATCCATATTTTAGGGAGTTTCCAAAACCACTGGAAATAGGGGATATGCCGATTATACCTGACTCGAACAAGGTCATCCGATCGAGCAAGTTGACTAACCATTTTAATTTAATCGGCCAAAATAACATTCAGTTTCACTCGTAAAAAAAAAAAAATTAAACCTGTTTGAGCTGAATGGAATGGAAGCGAATTAAACTGAAAAGATTTTACGAGAATTTATTTGAAGTAACTTGATATGAAGTAACTTGATATGAAGTAACTTGATATGAAGCAAATTGATATGAAGTAAATTAATATGAAGTAAATTAATATGAAGTAAATTAATATGAAGTAAATTATAATGAATTAAATTAATGTGAAGTAAATTATAATGAATTAAATTATAATGAATTAAATTATAATGAATTAAATTAATATGAATTAAATTAATATGAAGTAAATTAGGTCATTGTGAACTGTACAACTTGGCATACATTGAGCCATTCTTAGTTATTACCTGAACAGGTCATAAAAAATTACGCAGTTATTCGCGGGGCGTATACTCACATAAGCATATAATTTGTTATCGCGCAGTTCTGACTTAATGAATATCCGAAAAAAGGAACATACATTTTTGAAGTAAAAATTTCGCATAATTAGAGTAGCAAATTTACATATTAAAAAAAATTTTCAACGTCCTTATTTTTATTTTATTTTTAGTTTTTTGGTAGCTTTTTTAATCGAAATGTACATGTGGATACGTACATGTGTACGCACATATGTACGCACATATGTAATCGTGCAATGTGTAACTTTTGCATTTTTTCAGTTTTGCATCGTTGCATTTCGCCATCCCTTCATTTCTGTAATTTTGCTTAATTTTTTCTGTTCATTTATTTGATGCACTTTTCGAATAAAATGAAAAACACATTTTGAATTTCGAAGCCTCACGAACTGTCTTTCCGAAGTAATTCATTTTGGCGTATACGTAGATTTGGGCACATGGACATATTACAATATACATATACATATACATATACATATATATATATATATATATATATACATGCGTGGATTACACATTTGTATTAAAATGACAAATCCGTTTTTCCAAAAATAAGCCCGATTTATACCAGATATTTTACAGCTCCTCTAGCAATTGTATATGACCGTGTAATTTTTGAAAATTCATAAAAGAGGAAAAAAGAAATGATGAGAAAAATATGGTAAAATATAATTTTTTTTTTTTTTTTTCTTTTTTATGTATTAATAAGAATTTATTACAAAAAAGGAAAAGGAAAAATGAAGAAAAAATTTGCTAATAAACGATCAAGTGACGATAACATATATAAAAGGAGTAAAAAAAGAAAACTTGTATTTCCTTATGTATTGTTCACATGTTCATTTTAAATGAAAAATACTGTCGATTTTTATTTTTCTGTAATTCCTATTATGTATAGTGTCGTAACTATATAACAGCTTATTGCAGTTATTGCTTATGCCATGGTATTTATTACTTGCCCTTGCATGGTTGTTGTAATTCCCATAAGTAAACATGTTTTCCTTGTCTATTTTTACATTATTATTTAATTTATGGATGTCTTTTTTATTGTTCCCATTAAATTCATCTGTGTTAAATAAGCGAAAATTTTCTGCATCAATTCTTTTTAACTTCAAGCCTCTTTGTAGTATATCAAAACTGTTATTACATAGATGATGTATCTTCAGATAGTCACTCGTAGAATTTAAGCTCTTACTTTTGTCTAACTCATTTTCACACATCCCCTGCTTATAGTCATACATGCACGGTACATAAGTGTACACATTACTATTTCTGTTAGTATTACTATTTCTGTTAGTATAACTATTTCTGTTAGTATAACTATTCATATTAGTTTTACTATTCATATTAGTTTTACTATTCATATTAGTTTTACTATTCATATTAGTTTTACTATTCATATTAGTTTTACCATTCATATTAGTTTTACTATTCATATTAGTATTACAAAAATAATGATCACTGCGCCTATGATTTTCATAAACATTCCTTTTACTACTATATGTTTTGATTGAATCATTTAAATTAACACAACTCTGTTTGTCTATATCAGAGTGATCGTTTCCGCTCTGTGCAATATCATCATTACGATAATTCCTTATGTTTCCTTTTTTACTTAGTGTACTATTATCATATGTTTTATATTTATGGCTTACACTTCTTATCGGAGGGGAATAATAATTTTTTGCATTTTTTTTTAAATTTTTAACAGAACAGTTACTTGTATCATTTTCGATTCTTTTCCAATAATTTCCTCTAATTTCATTACTATTTAATTTGTAAACATTGTCGTAATAATTTACATTTCCGTAGTTATTCACATATGGATAGCTTACATTTTTTCTATGGAAATATTTTCTCGCATCAGTTTGCACGTTAGTCATATTGGCATTGAACACATTCCTCATCATTTTCCTGTTGTATATGTGATTTGAAAAGTTTGATAATCTTCTTTTTAAGAGCCCATGTTTTTGAAGAAACAATAAATCCGTTTCATTGTTTTCATTTTTCAAAATAGAACAATCCTTGCATATGTATGTCTTAATTTTGTTATAGCTATTGTAACAACATATACAATTTTCAATTTCTTTGTAATGTTCACAACAACAGCATAATACGTCATCTTCTAGTTTTGTCCTTGTGTAATCCAAACCCTAGTAAAAATTAAGTTAATTAAATGAAGTTACAAATGGTTAGAGGAAAAAAGCAAAAAATGGGGTCTGCTAACTTGTGCGTCTGATGTTATCCTATTTGGCGTTATTCTATTTCATATTTTAATTTTTTTTTTCTATTTTTTTTCTTCTTTTTTCATCTTCTTCTCTTTTTTTTTTTTTTTTACCTTTATTTCTCTGGGAGAACACAATTTTTTCTTGTCTAAGTTTTGCGCTAAAACGAAACACAAATATAAATGAAGATGTAGCTGCAAACACAAAAGTAAATATATAAGCAAGTACCCAACCAAATGATTGCACACCTACACATAAACATTGAAAATATAACCTCTTCTACTAATCACGCAGGAACATGGTTAAAATCTTTCATTTTAGTTTACCTTGTTCATCGCTTTTTAAAAAGTTTATCAACTTATGTTTAATTCCTTTAGAAGCATTTCTTTGAATATATGGCTTAACTCTTAAATCTACACCCTGCAACTTGAGCTATATTTTATTTTTATTATTATTTATTTTTTTTTTTTAAAATAAAGCAAAAGGATAAGTTGTGTTATATTGCGTAAAACATTTCGTAGTATAAAATACGGAATGTACATTATCATCACAAATTGAAAAAGTCTTTTAAATTATTATATTACAGTTAGAATGCCTGATAGCGTTATATACGTTATATTAATTCTTTCTATTTTCAAATAAACTATTTCTATATCTATGTTTTTACTCTTTCAGTTGTGGAGAAGGGGTGTCCGGAAAGAAAAAAAAAAAAGGAAAGAAAAGAAAAGAGAGTAATGAGAAATTATTTAAGCATAAACGAGTAATTATTTAATGAGTAGTCGAGTAATTATTTAAGCATAGTCGAGTAATTGTTTAAGCATAGACGAGTAATTGTTTAAGCATAGACGAGTAATTGTTTAAGCATAGACGAGTAATTGTTTAAGCATAGACGAGTAATTGTTTAAGCATAGACGAGTAATTGTTTAAGCATAGACGAGTAATTGTTTAATGAGTAGTCATAAAAAAAAAAAAAAAAAAAATTGATAACTTTTAAAAAGTTATTAATTTCATCGTTTTTTATTATTATATTTCTAATTTCAATTCCTGCGTTCATATTCATGGTTATAAAATTATTATCACTAGCTACAAAGACGTAAAAAAAGAAAAGAAAAAATGGAGTTAAAAAGTTGAGTTAGGAATAATGTAAAAAAAATAATATGCAATTACACACGCAGCGTTTGTACTGTAATAGACATAGAAGAGAGTGCTTTCTGTTCTTCCCGTTCAGTTGTTTTGTTTGTTTTGTTTTGTTTTGTGTTTTTTCTTTTTTTTTTATTATTTATATATATTTTTTTATTTTTTTAATTTATTATTTTTCTTATTTTTTCCTTTTTTTACATTCAAAGTATTTCCCAAGAAGCATCTTAAGGATTGTGTCAATCATTTTATTTGAAATATGGCATAATCAAATTTCCAAATTTTCGTGTTTTTACACTGTCGTTGTGAAGTTTCCAACAAGCTGAAATAGCAGTTATATAGCAAGTAGGAGAGGACTTGTGAAATTATTTACTGTTATTATTTTATTTTAACATAAAATATGTTTTGGTTTAATTTGTTTCAATTTAATAAATTTCTATATAATTTAATTTAATTTAACTTATTTCGTTTTAATTTAATAATACATTTTATTTTTTTTTTTTTAAAGTTAAATATACACAACTCACAAAAAGACACATAATTTCTTTAGTATATCTTATCGTATAAAAATAAATTGCTCATGCAAAATACACATAAAAAAAAATGTATTTTGTTCATTTTAATATATTTATGTATACTCATTCCATTTTTATGTAAAATTAAGAATATGCTGAAATACCTTAAAATTTATTTTCTTCTCTATTTTACCAAGTTCTCATTAATGTGGAAAAAAAAAAAAAAAAAAAGAAAAAAGAAAAAGAAAAAGAAAAAGGAATTGAAGAAGATGAAGTGGATAATGATGACGATGATGATGAAGAAGAACATTTTTTCATGTTTTAAGAAAAAAAATTATTGTGAAAAAATTACATATTAGCACAATATTTCCTCCTGTCTATTTTTCGTTCTCGTCATTTTCTCCCCTTCCCTTAAAAAAATTAAACTTACAAAAATATGAAAAGTCATAAAAGTGCAAAAAAGTAAAAACAAGAAAGTGAAAAAACTGCTAAAATAAAAGGAAGAAAAAGTAAAATAAAATAAAAAAAAAAAAAAAAAATTAATGATAAATACTGGAATAATAAGCCCAAAGGACAAAGTTCAAACACTTGTAATGAAAGCACCCCTCTCTTTAGCATGGGATATGTACTTATTTTGTTCTTATTTTCTTATTTTTTTTTTTTAGTGTATATGCTTAAAAAGAAAAAAAAAAAAAATACCATATTGTTCTCTTTTTTTCCTTTTTTTTTTTTTAGACAGCTTATATATCATAATGTATGAAAAATCCTGCAAAAATATACACATTTATAAGTTATATTTGTTAAACGAAATAGCAAAATTTTTCCTTTTTATCATAAAGTATTATAAATACTTATACATTACACGTGTACAAGTATATATGTACATATAAATGTGTGCATATATATACATATATGTACGTATGTATGAAAATATGTAGAGCATGTTCATTAGACAAATCTCATATATTTTCTTCTGTTCACAGATATACAAGGACGCTTGTTATTTCGTCTTTTTAACTCTTTTTTTTTCTCTCTATTTCCAGTTTCTTTCTACTTTCCTTCCATTTTCTTTCCATTTTTTTGCCTCTATTTCTTCCCCTTTCAACGAATAATAACATTTTCCATGTAATGAAAAACAAATAAAGAGGTGCAGAAAAATCATAGAATGCTTTAAACGAGTTAATAAAAAATGAATATGTCTGAAGTAAAATCGTCTTCGATTTACTCTTCAAAAAAGAGTTTTTCATACGATAGAGAATTATCATCTACAAGTACTGCTATGTTAAAATAAATGAACTCTATGTGCCAATTTCCCCTTTTTATTTAGAAAAAAACATGACTTGTTCATGTTCTGTCATCTTCCATAAACATTTTTTATGCACCGTTCATGCAAATATGCAACAATATTGCCTTCAGTATTCACGTAAATATGCAAATATTATTGCCTGCATTGTTCATGTAAATATACACCATATTTATGAGCATATCCTCAACAAATTGACCTATTTTCCCATTTTCAGCCTATCAAATAACAAAAAACAGAGATGAAATAATAAAAAATAAAGTGTACTGTCCTATTGAGCTAAAAAATGTGTATAGGCTTCTAGAGGATAGCGACCAATTATTGAAGAATGTAATACACTTCACGGTGTAGTAGTACGTTCATAATTAAATTTTATGTGCAAACAGGCACGTGTCCATAGGTATTTGTATGTATTAATACATGTACATAGGTATATACACATGTACACACGTATGCATACATGCACATACGTATACACAAGTGCACGCACGTACATACGCAAAACACCACCAAATATGTTCTCTCTTATTACGCGTTTCAGAAAGGATACAGCTCGGAAGAGCTAATTGCGCATAAAAACAAAATAAATGAGTTTATGCTTTTGTGTGCAAATTACAAAGTTAATATTAACAATCCAAATAAACATGAGCTAAAAAAGACATACAACTCCATTGAGCAGAATATGCAGTATTTAAATAAGCATATAGAGACAGCTAGAAAGGATAGCATTCTTTTAAAAAAAAAGCTAAAAAAATCTACAGATCCCTTATTTCTTTCTACCTTAGAACAAAAAAATAAACAAGTTTGTTTAGATATAGAAAATAAAAAGAAAGAGATCAAACTTTTAAAAGATAGCATAAGGAAAAATGAAAAACTGCTGGACTCAAATAAAAAAAAGCCGAACAAAATTGCCTTAGAAAAGGAGTATAAAAACTTGTTGAGTCAGCAATCAACCTTATGTTCTCGGTTGATACAACTCCAGAACGGAAATAAGCTGTACGAGGAAAATATTTGCAAGTAAGTCGAAAAAAAGAAAGGGGCGAAAAAAAGAGAAAAGGAGATAATATGGACGAGTAAAAATAGCCAAAGAAGTGAAAAATTGAAAGATAACAAATACATTTACAATTTTATCGCAATATTTTTGTGTTTAAACCTTCTATTTGTCATTCGTTTTTTCGTCTCTTTTGCCCTGCATCATTTTTCAAACTTTATACTTGCTCAATTTTTATCTAATTTGCTGCTACTCCGCTACTATTCTACGACTACTGTACCATTACTCCACTGCTACTCTACCACTACTCCACTGCTACTCTACCACAACTCCACTGCTACTCTACCACAACTCCACTGCTACTCTACCACTACTTCACCGCCAACCATTTTGCGCGTATTTCTTCCTGTATCCTCAGAATAGATACCCAGTTTGAGGAAATAAAAAGGAAAATGAGCGAGCTGAAGATAGATATAAAGAAAGAAGACGAGAACTTTGTAAACGCAGAAAACGAAGTGTCAAAAGAAAATTTAGAAAAAAAAATTTTTACCCTTAATACAAAAAGAGACGAATTAAAAAAAGAAAAAAATAGTATCATAAACAATTTAACTATTACATTAGGAAAATTAAAAAAACAAATAGCCAACTTGGAAAGTGAAAAAATAAATTTATTAAATGAAGAAAAAAGCAATATAGATAAACTGCAAATTTTAAAAAGGACGTTAATAAACGCAAAAATAGGGAAAAGCAATAAAAGTGAAGCTAGGTCAAGGCATGTACCTAGAAAAAACGTTACAGATAAAAGGGAAGATAACATTAGTGAGATTACGAAAAGGGATGGCGCAAAGAGAGATGACGAAAAATGGGACGACACACAATGTGTTAATGCAAAATTCCTTAATGCACGCAAAAAGAAAGTTAAAGAAAACCTCGTAATTAATCCGAAATATGCTCAAGAAAAGGATTTTATCGAAGGATTATTAGAAGAAAAAGATGCCTATCCATTCAGTGAAGGAGACGAAGAAGATGAAAAAGAAAAAGAAAATGAAAATGAAGAAGTTGAACATGAGCATGAACACGAACACGTAGGTGAACCAGATACTCACTCAAAAAAGTACACAGAAGAACTACTTAACCGACCAGTAAAATATTCCACTTCCAAAAAATTAAACAAAAATAATGGCTCCGAAAAACAAAAAAAAAAAAAAGAAATTTTTTTGCCCATATTTGAAGAAGACATACTTTTAAAGCTTCAACAAAAAGTGAATGAAAAGTTGAACCGAGATGAAGATGAAGATATACATGCAGAAGAGGCATTGGAAGGAGTACAGAAGAAGGCGGACAGCATAGCAGAGACGAATGAACAGTTGAGAAAAAATGAGGATAAGTACCCGGAGAAGGAAGCGAATAAGTACACGGAGTGGGAAGCGAATAAGTACACGGAGTGGGAAGCGAATAAGTACACGGAGTGGGAAGCGAATAAATACACGGATGTTGAACCAAAGGAATATGCCGAGGGGTCTAAAAATTGGAAAGATCATGATGATATGCATGATTTAAGTAACGACATACCCCTCGAGGTTTTGGAAATACAAGACATTACCGCTAAAGAAGAAGATGTACAAGATCAAATATGCAATGACAGGATTGAAGGGGTAACTGGTGCACCTAGAAAAGGCGTACACCTTGAATTGCACACTGGTGAGGTAAATGTAGTACCAAGTGACACAGTAAATGACGAAGTAAATGACGAAGTAAATGACGCAGTAAGTGACGCAGTAAGTGACGCAGTACGTGACGCAGTAAGTGACATCCCAAATGTAGTACCAAGTGATGTAGTAAGTGACGTCTCAAACGGTGCAATATGTTATGTCTCAAACGGTGCAATAAGTTATGTCCCAAACGGTGCAATAAGTTATGTCCCAAACGGTTCAATAAGTTATGTCTTAAACGGTGCAATAAGTTGTGTCCCCAAAGGTACAATAAGTGATGTACCTAATGAGGTAGTAAGTGACGTAGTAAGTAACGTCGCTAATGACTCAGCTAGTAATTCGGCTAGTGACATATCTAATATCGCCCCTAATGACAAAGTTTCGTATGAGTACAATAACATGCACGATGCTGTACACGAAGAAGATAATATTGACGTACATAAAAAAACAAAAGAAAATAAAATAAATTTAAAAAATAAAAATAATAATACTATATCTCAAAAAAATAATAATTATGAAATACAAAATGAATTTAACAAATTCACACAAAATAATGGAAAACAGCAAAATGATCAAAGGCAGAAAAATAGCGAAACGTGGAAAAATGATGGAAAACAACAAAACAACGAAGCGCTACAAAGAAGTGAAATGTCGGAAGTTAAAGAAGGAACACATGATAAAGAAATACATCCTTTTAATGAAGGTCACTCACTGCATGATATTCAAGAAGGCAATGAAATGCATAATGTATATAAAGAACATAAAGATGAGGAAACAGAAGAGGGTTCAGAAATACATAAAAGTATTGAAATCTATGGAGTATGTGAAAGGAAGGATTCTAAAAAAAATCAAGTTGGCATTGAATCAAAGGAGATTGATGATACACAGGAAATTAATAAAACACAAGAAAATTATGAAACACATGAAGCCAATGAAATACATGAATGCCATTTTACGAAAGAAATACACAAAATACAGGAAGGAAGTCAAGTACATGAAATTTATGAAACAAAAGGAAATGACCATGTACAAGATGTTCAAAAGGTGCAAGAATACCATCAAAATGAAGAACCGCTCGATGAAACAGATATTAAGGAAAAACTTAAGACTGCTGGATTATAAAATTTCCAAGAAATACAAAAAAATAATAAAATTAGCTAAAGTTGTGGAATGCATAAAATTAATGCAAACTTTGACACTTTCAAAACGCATAATGTTGTTGAAATTACTGAACAGCACACCTTGCAGACAAATACCCAAAAAGAAAATATTGCCGAGATACGAGAAATGGCCAAAACGCCTTAGATTATTAAACGAAGAGATGCGACAATATAAAGAGGACTTATATAAATGCAAACAACAAATGGATATTATAATAAAACATATAATGAATGATCGCGTTAATAAAATAATTGAAGCTTTATAAAACGGATCATCAATACAGAAGCGTAGGTGTAACGGAGGCACCAACAACCAGTAGCATTGAAGCAAATTAAAAAAAAAAAAAAAAAAAAGCAAAAAAAAAAGTAAAAAAAGAAGTAAAAAAGGAGTAAACAAGAAGTAAACAAGAAGTAAACAAGTAGTAAAAAAGTAGTAAAAAAAGGAGTAAAAAGATACATATAAAAACATGTAAAAAAATACGTATAAAAATAAGAATAAATATAAAAATGATAAAGGAGTATATATTTGCTCCAAATTTTTAAAATATATTTTCTACAAGAAAAATCGTAGCTAAAATGTATTTTTAGTAACACATATATACATTATGAATACTTATATATGTATGCATACACGTAAATATAATTAATATACATATATATAGCCAACCATAATTTCTCTTCATTTCCATTGCAATAAAAACATTTATGATGTTATATCCCCAGAAAAATGGAGATATACGCACGTGTGAATGAATGAATAAATAAATATAAATATATATATATATATATAATTAACACATAAATATATATGTTTATACATACATTGTATGTATACATATACCTATTGCGTGAACAATGTAGTATTTTATTTTTAAAAATTATTAAACTTTTTTTTCCCTTTTTCTGAATAGCAGTAAATAACTTTTTAAGTATTGTAAAATATTTTATCCTTTTTTCTCACATAAGTGCATATAATATAAAATTAAAAAAAGAGAAAATAAAATGAAAAATAAAATAAAAAATAAAATGAAAATAATAAAAAGGACCATATAGATCTGAAAAAATTGTTTTGAAGTTTCTATAGCTAACAAAATTTCCTTTAATTTTATACTTTATCGTTTTACCGTTTTGCCTTTTTCACTTCTTTCATTTTTCCTTCTCCACAATTTACCTATAAAATAAGAGAAGAAGCGTTTTTTAGAACAGCTCCCTTTACCTTTTGTGTTCTTTTCTCATTCATGTATGAAATTTCAATAAAAGCAAAAAATAATTTGAAATTTTTTAAAAATGGCAAATTATAGAAAAGCTTATCATGCCGGTTCTTGGTATTCCAAAAATGGTAATTTTATTTATGTATGCGGAGCAAGGAAGAAAAGTATAAAACACAATAAGAAGTGTAATGATATGGACTGCTAACTTTTTTTTTTTTTTTTTAAATACCAGATGATGTGTTGAGAAATAAAATAGATTTAATTTTTAAAAAAATAAGTTTCCAAAAACAAAATGTTAAAGCTGCCATATGCCCGTAATGTTTAATAAATTAGTTCATTCACCACTTGTACTCGCATAAATTGCACACACACGTGTGTGTGCATATGTGTGTGTGGATGTGTATAGATATACACGCATACCTACAAACATACATATACGTGGTATGATGATACACTATTAATTTTCTTCTTTTTAGTCACGCAGGATATGATTATGCTCTTGAAACAAATTCCCATGTTTATGCTTGTATTAACGTAGAAAATATGTTAGTAGAATATTTAACATGGAAATGAAAACAATTTCAAAATATATGAAGTTCATTTCTTAACAGTTCATAATTTGCTAACAGTTCATATTTTCTTAACAGTTCATAATTTGCTAACAGTTCATAATTTCAAAACTGTTCGCAACTTCTTAACTGTTCATAACTTCCATACCTTAAATGGTCATATAAATGGCTAATTTTTTTTCACTGCAGAAAGAGCATTTTTATTCTTGGCCCTAATCATCATATTTACAACAAGGGATGTTTGCTTCCACAAGTAGAAAAATACGAAACACCTTTTGGCTTTTTAGAAATAAATAAAGACAGTAATTACTTAATTACAATACGTATACATACATACATACATACATACATATTCATGAACACATGCTTACATACGAACATACGTACAAACATATATATGAACACATGCGTACATACAAACGTATATAAACATAAGGATGCACATAATTGTTTTCCTACAACCCTCACTTTTGAAAATGCTTCAGTTATATCGGACATTATGAACAATGACACAAATGATTTATATGATTATATCGAGGATATGGATGATGAAGAAGAACATTCAATAGAAATGCAACTACCTTTAATAAAATATATAATTAAAGAGTAATACTAATATATTTATTTTCCATTCGTTTTATATTAAAAAGGAAAAAATAAAATAAAAAAAAAAAAAAATGAAACAAAATGAAGTAAAATAAAAATCACCTCTATATACATTTTACCATTTTACGATACAAATATTTTTCAGCAAGGACATTAAAATAATACCTATATACGTTGGATGCATAGGAAACGACCTTAAAAAAATAGACTTATTTTGTACGATTGGAAGAAAAAGCTAAAGATTTTTGGCACACACACACACATATAAATATATATATATATTTAGCTACGTAATGAAATGTTAAGTTTTTGTGCTCTTGTAGGTGCTTGTAGCGGAAAGCAGTATTCGTTATTGTTATATTTGTTGTATATTCGTTAAATAAATAAGTATATATATATATATATTTATATTTATATTTATATTTATTTATTTGTTTTTATATATAGGCAATCCATTAAAAAAATATTTCCAAAATGAAGGTAACCTGTTTCTGTTTTCGTCTGACTTCTGTCACTATGGACGAAGGTTAATTTTATCATTAAAATTTTTTTTATTCATAAAATAACATGGATAAAAAAAAAGGCGCAATATTATTTGTGGCTACATTTGCCCACAGTCTTAACTATCCATGTGCAGCTTGCTACATTATGCTCTTACATTTTATGTATTATTTCTCACTTTTTTTTTTTTTTTTTTTAGATTTAGCTTTACCAATATACTCCAAAAATACGACGATAGGTACCTTTTCAAACAAATTGAGGTATGCCAAATTAGACGCTTTTAAAATGTATAAATGATTATTCATACAATTATTTTTTTTTTTTTTTTTGTAAAAAATTTACAGAATATGGACAAGGATGCTGCTAGTATTATTAGTAGACATGACATAGTAGGTTAATATGCATAGATTAGATTAAATACACACATTTGCATTGATATATATATGTTTATGTGTGCACGACAAAAATGGTACAGTATGTACGTAGGGTTATAAATATATATTCCTAAATTTTTATGTGCACTTTTTTTTTGCCCCAATAAAAGGACAATGATGAACGTTCAATTTCCCCTTTTGTAGATTTTATAGATTATTTAAACAAAACTCGCAATACGATATGCGGATCGAACCCCATAAAAATTATGCTATTCGTAAAACATTAAAATGTAGTTTATTATATAAATGTGTGCACATATGCGCAAATGTACACATATATATGTATGTGTACCTACACATGTGCATGCGTCTTCTCATAATTCCCCCCCCTTTCAGCTGCTTCAAAATTATTCAGGAAATGTATCAACAAAATTGATGCATTACTCTCAGGTTTTATTTTATTTTGTTTCACTCAATTTTGTTTTGTTTTATATTATATTATTTTATTTTTTTTGACTCGTTTCATGCATTTACTTATATTCAAATGGAGTTTCTTTTAGGTTAACGTCGTTTATTTTTTGCAAACTTTTTATGTTTAGATTTATATAGATATATATACGTACATAAATATGTATTTATATATTTATATATTTATTTATTTATTTATTTATTTATTTTATTTTATTTTTTTATTTTTTTTTTTTTTTGGCAGTCTAGTCAGGCTAAAAACGCGAGCGACTCGTCCGTGTCTTATGCAGGAATTGTATCTTCCATTAATTAAACGATTCATTGCTTATTTAACGATAACTAGAGCTTATCTCATATTGTGATACAATTGACCCTAGTGGAAATATATGTGTCCTTCTGTCTGTCCGATTTATTTTATTTCATTCTACTATATATTATTCCGTTTTACTTCATCTCATTTTATGTTTTATTATTATTATTATTATTATTACTATTATTTTTTTTTTTTTTTATTGAAAAATGCAAACCCTTTACGATGAATTGATCTGTACACATTTTGAAGAGCCCCATATGTTTGTAAGTATCAAATAATAAGTAAAATTTAAATGTAAAAATATTTATTTTTATTATAAACCTTTTCATAGTCTTTCGCTGCGTTATATGATACATTTTTTTACGCTATGTTATTATTGTGCTATTTCGTTTTTGTCTTAATCTGCTTTTGCAATGACAAATTCATTGAAGTTCAGGAAAAAATGAAATAATATAAATATAATACATAGAATTAACAAATAATAAAAACAATTAAATAAATAAAAAAAATTAGACATAATAATAATAATAATAATAATAATAATAATAATAAATAATGGAAAAGTTAAACAAATTGAACTCCACCAACTTATCCAAATTGCGACAAGCAAAAGTGTACTTTAAACAATCGAATGAAAAAATTAAAAATTACCAGAAAAATTCAAAAATGAAAAATTGTAAACAGAATATATAAGCCCATATGCACATATGCTGTTTGATGACAAAACATGAGAAACAAAATTTTAACACGATAACTATTACGATGACTATAAGGAAATTATATTTGTATGTATCTTTCCCTGTCTTCACTATGTAGCTGCTCAACATAATGGACTCACTTTGTTATGTTCAAGTTATGTGTAAAGGATATACGTGTTATTTTTTGGATGTCTATATTTTTTTTTTTTTTCTTTTTTTTTTTCTTTTTTTTTTCGAGTTTATCTCTTTTTTCCATTTCCTTTTTCTTCACTTGGTTTAGTTTGTCTTTTCCGTCCTGGCATGTCAGTAACACATATTCCCCCCATCTGTCAACATTTAAATCTTCCACAATTTTATGCTGTTTAACACTGTCTAATTTTTTTTGAATTTTCCCCAAATAGCCTTTACCCTGTACGTGAATATTTTTTTCCTTATGCATGTTATTCTCGTCAACATCAATGATGCTTTTACTTGAGATTTGCTTTTCATTCTGTTTACCTGCATCCATGATCTGCTTCATAAAATTAGCTTGTTCATGTATTTCTTTATCATTTTGGGACTTTACAAATTTGTTAATAAATAAATGTTTTGAAAAAAAATTTGGATAACTAAAGGAAAAGAAATTTTTTAAATAAGTATTTGTATTATGATTACCATATTCCAAACTTGTCCTGTATGACCAATATAAAGCACCATTATTTTCAATATTTACAAAAGGGTGCTGATTAATGTTTTTACTTTTTAAAGAATAATTATCTTTATTCAATGTTGCTTTACTTTTATTCTCGAGCTGATGTTTACATTTATATTTTAATGTAACTACTAAACTGTATATATTATGTAAGGGTGATGATATTTGTAAATTATTTTTTAGTAATTTTTCTAAAAAGCTTAAAGAATTCAACGTCGTGTAGGAAGAATGTTCAGATATATTTATATTTTTTAGAAGATAGAAAAAGATACTAATATAGTTATAAAAATAAATTTTTTTAATTTTTTTTAATATATGTACAATATTTTTTTTTTTTTTATTATTCATTTTTATAGCTGATATGTTCATTAAAAAATTTTTGGTCAGAAACAGTTTTAACAAATAATTTACATTTATATATATCTTGGTTTTCTTTATATCAATATCATGTATATAAAGTAATAATTTCTGTTCCTTACTTTGTGTATTTACTAATAAACTTTTAGAAAAACTAAAATCTTCTAGCTCATTCAAAATTTCCCTTTCTTCATATTTTTTCCCTTGTACTATCTTAAAAAGTGTATAAAAAATATTTAAATTTCTTTTTTCCTCACATTTTAAATTGTCTATCATATGGTAATAACTTATCTTCTTACAAAAATACTCGTAGCACAAGGGAACGACATTAATAAAGTAATTGTAGTCCAGGGTTAGTATTAAGCTAGCTATTTCTATGGATAAATTTTTTATAATTTCTTTTTTCTCATTTTTTATGCTTTTTTCTGACTTTTCCTGATTATTTCTAATTTTTCCTGACTTTTCCGTATTTTTCCTAATTTTTCCTGACTTTTCCTGATTATTTCTAATTTTTCCTGACTTTTCCGTATTTTTCCTATTTTTTCCTGACTTTTCCGTATTTTTCCTAATCCCTTCTAACTTTTTCTGAATTTTTTTTTTTCCACATTTTTTTTCCTTAATATTTTCAATAAACTTTAAAATATTGCTAATTTTGAATTTTTTAAAATTCGCCTGGTTAATGCTCTTCTCAACATTTTCATCAATAATCTTTCCTTCCTTTCTTCCTTTCGACTTCTTCTCCTTCTTGTAATAATAATACGCACTGTATAATGAGGCGTACTCTCTGTTCCTTGAGAATTTATTTGAATTGATTATACATGTGCTTTCCTCCTCCGAAAAGGTAACTCTCCTGGGTTGTCCTTCCCCCCTGCGTTGTATTAACCCATCCGTGCAGCTAATCTGGTCTGTGTATACCGCAGTACTTATCTGATTTACGTCTCCCCTATTGCTAATCAGGTTCACATCCACCATGTGTTCATCCCCTTTCCTATAATTTTTCTTCCCCCTCCTGGAAAACTCTTTAATATCACAACAAGCATGGAGTATATGTAGCGTGTTGTAAATATGCTTGTACTTCATCAGTCTCTGTTTATACAAATCAATGCTGATTTTTATAAAATTTTTTTCATTGTTATTATATTTCGTTAAAATGGTGTAATTATTTTCAAAGCTTTTCTTGTTATATGAGTCAACTTTTATTATACACATGTTGTCTATTAATACTAATATTTTTTTATAAAAATCGGTAAAGTTAACACATATCGCTAATACACCGCTTTTCAACATATTAAAAAGATGTTTATACAATTCTATATTTTTCATATAATTACTAAACAGGTACGAATAATACTGACAGTACATATTCTGTTTCATTACTTTGTATATAGTACCAATTGTTTTCTTCTTCGACGATAATGTGAAGCTGCTATTCTCTCTAATTATGTTACTCCTACCTGACCGTGTCATGTTAAAGAGAGGGTCTAAGTAGTCTCTTTTTTCGTATGAACATTTCAAAAGTTCAAAAGGGTTTCCCGGAAAGGTGTTCTTCCTCTCCTCGTCGATGTGATTGATTGAGTTGCAATTATGGCGGTGGACATGCCCATTCCTATAGACACTTCCGCTGTCATTATTGCTATCATTATTGCTGTCATTACCTCTGTCATTACCTCTGTCATTACCTCTGTCATTACCTCTGTCATTACCTCTGTCATTACCTCTGTTATTACCTCTGTCATTACCTCTGTTATTACCTCTGTCATTACCTCTGTTATTACCTCTGTCATTATTGCTGTCATTGCCGCTCTCACTGACGCCGAAACTCCTGCTGATCGCATCGAGTACCATGTTCTTTCGGCTCCTCTTGTCCGATTTCAAATCATACAGAGATAAGAGTTCCTTGTCGCTACTTCTCTTCCTGCTATGAGAGTAATTTTCCGATTGTTTGATATATACTTTATTTCTCCTAACATAATCCTGTTCAAAAAATTGTATGCACTTCTTTCTTTTCATCAAAATTTTGTTATTAAAATATTGAAAAGTATAAAAGTTCAAAAATATTTTGCTCAAGTGCAATTTTTGCTGCATGTTTTCTACTGTTGTCGAATGGGTCGAAATATCCTCAAAATTGAAAAAAAAGTTTAAACTTTTAATGTAAATTTTCACATTTAGTAAATCGTTACTACTTAATCCATATAAATTATTTATATAGATGGTATTCGACGTGCCCACAGTCTTTGCATGGTTCGCATGCTTCTCATCCTTTTCATCATTTGCGTCTTTCTTCTTCTGCTTCTTCCTATTATTATTACTGTGTAGCAAATAATGTTCTGCTGCGTGAACTGAACTCCTTTTCATTTCTTTATTCATTAACGTGTTAAAAAAGTATTCAATGGATAGTATATTTTTTAAAAAGGTGCACTCCTTCATTCCGTCGATAATTATGTTTACTTCGTTATTTTTGTTTACAATTATATCACAGCAGAACTTCACTAGGTAGAGATCATAGTAGGTTATCTGGCTTCCCCTCTCGCCACGACGCTTAAGGTGGTTACTGCGGCTGGTATTGAAGTTGTTACTGAAGTGGCTACTGCGGTAGTTATCACATCGGTTGTCACTGCTACAGCTACAGCTGCTAGTACACCGCTTGGTGCTTTTACCCACCAGCCTTTCCGAATACCGAGCTAAGTGCATTTTCCGCTTGGTTCTGAACCCCGCCGCTTGATCAATTTTATTCTTTTTTAATATAAACGAGTAAAAATAAAAACATGACACAAGGTTACACATTAAAGTAAGTTTCATCATGTGAAAATTTTGCACCAGTTGCACATCTTTTAACAAGTGAATATAATTTCTGATAGAGTAATATTTACATAAATTTTTATCCAACTTGAAAAGCATATTCAATTTTTTACTTATCATAATGAACTTTGGAAAATAAAAAAAAAAATGCTTCTCTTCTTTAAAATGTATATATTTCGTACTAACAAAAAAGAGGTAATTACATTTCAATGGACTAACAAAAAAAGGAACTCCTAAATTATTTAAAATGAATATCTTTCCATTTTTAAAAGTTTGTTCATTAATTATTTCTTTATAATTATTTAAAATTTGTCTATAAATGTTATTTCTAAAAATAGAAAAATTCGAAAAGTCCTTTTGTTTAAACTCATTATATGTACTTAACACATGTTCATAATCCTCAGCCTTCAATTCCTCTTCTTTTTCTATTCGTCCTTCTTTTTTATCTTTTCTATTATTCAATGTACTGCTATTTTTGTTTGTTATATTTTCAGTAAAGATATTTTTTTTTTTTTCCCCTTCTTGACTATGCATTGTTCTTACTGCTCTCCCCCACTGGGTCAAACCGCGATTACTTCCATTATTGTCATCGACGCTATGTGGTGTGGGAATATTTAACAAATGATGGTCTATTCCCTCAGTAGGTACACGTGTTGACATATATTCAATCGGAATAATAGTTCTCTCAAAGATAAATAAATTTTTTCCTTCTAATGTGAATGGTACTTTTTTAATAAATATATAGTGCGTCTTATCCTTTTCCAGGGAGGTAATATAAAATAGTCGTTCCTTAATAAGAGTTAAATATTGATTATTTTTTGTAACAATATGACAATATTTGTGCATGTAGAAATATTTATTCATGTTTTTATACATCTTCATATATTTACTTCTTATATTTTTTTTCTCCTCTATTTTGAAAGTCCTCATATAGTAAGTATAACCTTTTAGTATTTCTATGACCGACTTGTAACTAACTACTTTTTTTACTTCTCTTCGTTTTGAAGAAGTTCCTTTTTGTCGATATGCTTCCACACCTCGATGTGCTCTGGTCTTCCCAATTGTGAGGCTGATAAAATCCCATGCACTTTTATTCTTAATTTTTAATTCTTTCATGTTCATACTTTTTAAAAAGTGCACGTTATTTCTAGATTTCCTTGAGATGCGTTTTTTCTCAAAAAAAGATGAAAACTTGATAAGGTAGTTTCTCCTCCTTCTATTTTTGTGTTTATCCCCCTTGGCAATTATACTCCCTTTTGTTGTTGCATTCGTAGAAGCTAGTACATCATCCTCACTGGAATGGGAAAAAAGGGAATACTCGCTAAAGTTTAAGTTATCACTTCTATTGGAGTAGTCTCCTTGGAGGATATCTTCTTGATTGTTATAAGCATCTTTACTCAGATGATTGTAACTCTCGTTCCCCATACACATCGAGTTGAACAAACATGTTTGCTTCTTTCTCTTAATCTGATATGCCTTTTCCATGGATTCATGATCCTTCAATTTAAATTCAAAATTGTATTTAGTCAAATTAACTAAGATAATATATGGATAAAACTGTATAAATGATAAACTAAACGAATGAAATCTGAAACTTTTCACACTAACTGTAATGTAATACCCATTCAATAATATAACTTTTGTATATGGTTTATTAATATCATAATATATAGCATCTGGATTTAGAATTTTGGTATTCGTACATACTACAAAACGATGATTAAAACAATAATTTTTTATATACTTAATATTCTCCTTTGTTTCTTTAAAATTCTTTTTTTTATTTATTTTAACTGTGTCATCTTGAAAACTAATTTTATTTTTAATCAACGGAGGTAATACAAATATGGTCTCTTTATAATTTGTACATGTTTCTTTCAAATGATGTTTTTTAAGTTCACACTTAAAAACTAAGTCGTCCACAAAATTATCTTCCTCATTCATTACATGGTAATATAACGCTTTTTTCGTGTAGTTATACATATTGTACTTACTTATGAAGGAAATATTGTACATACACTCGTACAGGTATACATACACGATAAAATACAAATTTTGGAACTTCATTATTTCGTAGAAAAGAATTCTAGGGGAGTTCTCCCCTCCGCCGCTCCTGCTGTCCAGGCTTCTGATACTGTTACTACGGTCACTACCATCACTGCTGTTGCTACTTTTATTACTTCCATTATTTCCATTACTGCGCACATTGCCACCCCCGTTGTAGCTTTTCTTCCTGGAGGACCCACCCCGCTTAATGAAGCCATTTGCCTCACTAGACACACTCCCACTTCTTCTCATGTCCAAACGATTGTAGTTTTTCCTTATACACTTTCGAGTAAAATACTCCTCATTGTTTATCTTAATAAATCTTATCCACTGTCTATAAAAGGAAAGACTGAAATTCAAAATGATGTTATGTAAAAAGCAAAAGTCGTACACATTTACATAATCATAACTGCTTATACTGTATGTTTTTATACTTCCTTTTTCTCTTTTTAGCAACACGTTGATGTTAAATGGAGTTAAATTGTTAAGTCTCATGCTGTTCTGTATTAATACAACATTCACATTTTTTTTAATAGCATTAAATAGTAGAAAAGTTTTAGAATAATCTGTTTTTCCCCCAGCAGGTAATTTTCCCTTTTTTTTTTTATCATCCTCCGAGGATGGGATGACCACAAATCTGCCGTTTGTTCGAAAGGGGAGCTCGTCAACTTCGTGCTTGTTCCGCTTTTCAACCTCTTTCTTATCCTTATCCTTTGCCCGTTTCTCACTCTCAACCTCTTTCTTATCCTTATCCTTTGCCCGCTTCTCACTCTCAACCTCTTTCTTATCCTTATCCTTTGCCCGCTTCTCACTCTCAACCTCTTTCTTATCCTTACCCTTTTCCCGCTTCTTATTTTCTTTCTCTTCATGTACTATGGAGGGACCTCCCTCTCCCTCGATGTTCCTCTTTGTTAAGTAAAAAAAATTACAAAGAAGATATCGTTCAATATCGTGGATATCTCTATACACGAACATCTTAAGGTTCAACATATTGTTATACTTAATTTTGTTGCTTACATAAATTTCTTGGTCTACTTTTAAAATGAGTTGAATATATTTACATCTTTTTAGAAAATGATAAGGGACACTAAAGAGTTTTTGTTCATCCTTCACAATATATGTATTAAACGTTTTGTTCTTTATAAATTTCAACTTCATATTGATATCATATTTTTTTTTATTTCTCTCCCCCGAATTTGTACTTAGTGATACCATCCTCTTAACATATTTACTGTACAGTATATATACAAGAAAATGAGGATAAATGTTAATACATCTTTTATGCTCAAGAATACTTATGTGCACATGAATGGAATTCTTTTCGTTCATTTTATGATGAGTCTTCCAGAAACTCTTATTTGTGTCTTTTAATAGAATTTTCTTCCTCACATTATTAGTGCTACTGAAATTGCTACTATTATTACAATTGGCACTATTATTATTATTATTATTATTATTATTGCTGTTATTATTACCATTTGTGTTACTATTATTGCTCCCATTGCTTCTACCACCATTGCTACCACTACAGCTCCCATTATCACGATCTACGCAGTATATACTCAACATATGCAAATCCTTACTCATGATCATATTTTCCTCATTGTGCTTAAGATAACCTATATTATTATCTTCGTACATATATTTTATATTATAAAAGGTGAAATTCCGAATGATTATATATTCCTTTAAAAAGGTCTCTTCACATGATAAGAAGAAGCTTCGAAAGTCCCGCACCTTCCTTTTCCTGATTACATTGTTTCTTAATTGAAATATGACATAATATTCATTGTATATAAAATAATTTTGCACAAAATGAAATTTAAGTAAAAAAATAAAATTCATAATACTTTTATTTAAATTTATATTTATATCATCTTTAATATGTATAATAAGTTTATTCTTGTTATTCAAACTATAGTAACAGGTCATGTCAAACGGTTCAATAAATGATACTCTTTTAGATTTATGATAAACAAAATTACGAATATCTTTTATATCTATTGCTAGCACATTTATCTGCTTACAATTCAAAATAATTATTAACTTGTTCATATTTTTATTTGTGTAATTATTCCATATCTTCACACTGTTATTAATACTATTCAAAGAAAATATATCATGCGCACATACCTTAGTAACAAAAAAAATCTTTACCACATCTATACTAAGGCTGACTTTGTTTTTTGTTCTACACCTCTTCATGCATGCAAACTTGTTTTTGAATTTTCTGCACTGACGGTTGCAAGGACTGTTGCAAGGACTGTTGCAAGGACTGTTGCATCGATTGTTGCATCGATTGTTGCATCGACTGTTGCACGTATTTCCGAATGACATATAGGGGATATCTTGTTGTCGCTCCTTCTGGGGTGCTTTTCTTCTCCACTCTTCCTCATCACCTTGTACCTTAATATTTTTTGTAAACTTAGACGATATAACAACATTTTTATACTTGTATGTACACGAATAAACTTTATCTGTCCTTAGTTTCTTGTTTAAGTAATGCACGTCTTCTACAAAGAATCCCAATATTAATAAATCATTGTTGTTAATACAAAGAGATAAATTGCTTACAATTAAATTTACATCGTTTTTGCAACATACTGTAACCATTTTTTCCCTCCTTTTGCGTTTCTTCTCCTTTGTACTATTCCTCTGTGTATGAGCTGCCGATACACTGTTTAAATCTCTTTTAATTTTGTAAATTTCACTACTGCAAATTCGTTGATTTAACTGTAGACTTTTCTCAGTATTACCATGCTTACTTCCATGCTGGTTCACATGCTGGTGTACACCCTCTGCAACATGCTCATAACTTCTATGGAAAACGTTGCTACTAATTTTATTCTTTTCATTACGATTACAATTGTTACCATCACCTGCATTGTTCATAAATAATTTCCCGCTAAATATATCTCTGCTCAGCATAACGCTGTTTCGTTTAATTGCGCGAAGGAGGTTGCTCCCGTTCATTAAGCTGTAGCTATCTTCAGTCATGTAATGCTCCATAGGAGGGTACCTTTCATCATCATCATTATCATCACTGTTACTATTGTCGTCATCATAACGATCACTATAGCTATCATTATATCCACCACCATCATCATCATTATTATTAGAAGTAGAAGTAGTTACCACCCTAGTCTCTGCCGCAGCTGTGTAATTCTGTTCCCCAATTCTTCTACTCCCCTCCCCATTTAGCATTTTCCATGATGATTCTCTTTCGCTTAACTGATAACTCACTTTGTTGAAGAAACACAATATGTTTATCATCTCGACAATGTTATATACGCAGTACCCCTTGAACGATATGATATTAATTTTGTTTCTGTTCCTCTGGTTAGGTTTATCATCTATCGAAACATCACTTGGCAATAATTTAAATTTGTAAATATTTGTTAAGTTTAAATAAAATTTATTATTTTTATAATCATTTGAAAAATCCACTATTTTATCTACTTTTACTATATTTATTACTGAACAATGATGGGGATTGACACTTGAATGAAGCAAACCACAGCTTATTTTTAGCTGATCTAGCGAAGAATTGATGCTTGTTTTGTTCATGTAAACACGCTTCTTTTTTTTTTCTTTCACTCTTTTTTTCTTTATCTTTTTTTTTTTCATATGTACGTTGCCCTTCGACAAGTTATCCTGTTTTCCCCAATTACCAACCACTTTGTTTTCACCTGTTCCCACGTTTTTAGCATTTTCCACATATTCATCTCTTCTATCTATTTGCCTCTTCAGGAATTTTTTCTTTTTTTTTTCCTTTTTCTCTATATCAACTTTTAAGTTCGTGCTTATCACCATATCGTATAGGAATACTCTATTCTTTGCACTGTCGTATATATATATATTTTTTTTTTTTTTTTTTTTTTAGAAAAAGGAACCTTTTGTTTTTCCATCCCATTTACCTCTCCCAAATTGGAAGAACAATACATAATACCGTTTTCATTTGTGTATTTAAATTTCCTTATCCCTGCAAGAAATGACAATGTATCACTAACAGTGTTATCCTCATTTTCATCTTCACTACTTTTGTTATTTCTCAAACCGTTATTACTACTACCCATGCGTGGGTAGATGTACACACTGGGATGCTCTTCACTGTGGTTTCTTAGTTCAAAGCGAGTGCTTCTATTCTTTTCCTTAATATGCTGTTCCTGGATGATTACATCATTATTTGAATCTATTTCCTTTACATAATTAACTGCGTAAGTTGATGCTGAAAGTAAGTGGAGATATAAATTTACAAAACATAATTTAAAATCATATGACACGTTAAACTTTTCCTTATTCATAGGAGAAGAAAAGCTTTTTTTCCTATTTATCCCACTATTCGTTAAAAGTTGGTATAGCTTCGAAATCCTTGTGGGGTTCATAATTTTGTTTAAATGGATAAGTGTGTATAAAGGGAAATATATAAAAACATTTTTATACACATGCTTTTTTAGTGCTATTTTCAAGAACGCTTCCTTTTTTGCTACGACATATTTTATAAGCACGCACATTTTTCTTTCACTCTTATTACCATTTATACCAATTTTACCTTTTCTATCATTCATACCACTTCTTTCATTTCCTTCATCTTTTTTATCGTTATGTTCGCTTAGTCCACTGTCATTTAGACTCCTCAGCTTACGCAACAAGTAGCCTGCCTCTACTCCTTTGCAATATTCACTTAAAAATATATTATTTTTAATTTTAAAGAAATCTGTTTCATTGCGCTTTGCACTACAATAGTATTCATCGAGAACATGTTTTCTGTTATTTAATAACAAGTCCTTAAAAAATTTACTAAAATCTGTCTTGTGCATACTTATTTTGGACTTATCATTAGGTCTACCACTCCAGGTATATCTGCACCTTCGTTTAGCTTTTTCCACAGGGTTCTCTTTGTGGGTGACGTCCTTCTTTTCCGTTTCTAACTCTATTGGCATAGTTTGAAGCATCGACCGCTTATCCCACTTATACCACCAACTCAATTTCTTCAATTTCCCCCCATTATGCTTCTTGCATTGCCTAACCCACCATCTCGACTTCCCCCCCTTCACAACGTCCTCTAAAAATTGGACCCTCTTCTTCTTACTCTCGTAACTGCGTTTCTTCATTTTACCATTGTAACACGTTTCATACAGTTGTATGTCGTTCTCCACCCCCTCGGAGTAGAATAACCACTGTTCAGTGGGACCTTTCCTCACATGGTCTACATCGTTCATATGATCAACATCATTCACATGATCAACATCATTCACATGATCAACATCATTCACATGATCAACATCATTCACATGATCAACATCATTCACATGATCATCATCATTCACATGATCATCATCATTCACATGATCAACATCATTCACATGATCATCATCATTCACATGATCAACATCATTCACATGATCATCATCATTCACATGATCATCATCATTCACATGATCATCATCCCTCACATGGTTAACATCCCTCACATGATCATCATCCCTCACATGGTTAACATCTTTCGCGCCGCTCCATTTCTTCCTCGATCTATCAACATACATATATGCTTCCCTTCTTGCAGTGGCCTTAATTTTAGTATTATTATTCTGTTTCTTTAAAAAAAAGAGTAAAGCATTCAAGTAAGTCAATCTATTTTTCTCAGATAAGCTACTAAATATTTCGAATATGTATAAATTTCTGTCCGAGTTAAAATAGCTATTTCGTGTAAAAATAATTAATTCATCCAACACATTAATATACTTAAAATTATACTCAGATATGCCTTTCATTCTCGTGTAGTCATTTCTACTTAATACCCCTTTAAAAGATTTAAAAAAGGCACCTATAAACATTTTCATATTACGCGTGTAAAGAAAAATAAACACATTCTTTACCTTCAATTTCATACTATTCAAGTAACTGAGCAACTCCGCATTGGTAGGAGAAAAGCTATCATTATTATAATTACTATTACTACTGGACTGGTTCCTATTACTAATACCATTGCTTCTATTGTCATCTTGTCTATCTTTTCGTTTACAGATAGTCCCTTTCTTTTGATGAACATTTACTCTAGGCTTTGTCTCTCTACTGCTACATCTTTCCTCCCTTTTACACTCTTTCTCTATGTACTTCACTTCTTTTCTTATTCTTTTGGTGTTAATTTTACTAATAATACCTGCAATGCGTTTGTCGTAGTCCTTTATCATACTATATCTATGCATGCATTTCCTGCTTCCTTCACGTTCTACACATCGACAACTAGAGCTTCCACGAACACCACACACTGCATCACTACCTCCTTTCGCTCTGATCTGATAAAAGTTCATAAGTGCCCCCACTTCGTCCATCAACCTTAAAATGCTACTATAAAAACGAATTAACGATACAATATTCCCTTCATTTAGAAAAATGTAAAAGGAAGAATTACTCTCGTTGCTCTCACCTCTCTCTATATCAATCCTGCTACTATTTGCACTAATGAAACTGTTCTTGTATGATTTGGTCAAGATCTTTATATTGAAGCCACTGAAGAAGTTACTTCCCCTTTTTAATTGACACTGTGCTGAAGAGAAATCATTTTTGCACGTAATTTTTCTCTTCTTAACATTTCTTATGGCATTTAGAATAAAATTAATCTTTTGTTTGTGTCTACTCATTTTCATAGGATATCGTGTCTGTATAGTTAACTTTTTCTTCTTGTTTTTTATTTTCTCTCCTGTACTTAGAACTTTAATTTTTTTTTGTTTCTCTTTTTCTCTACTCCACAAAAAGAAAAACCCGAATTGCTTAAAATTGGCCATACTGGACAAGGTAAATTTTATCCGAACAAAAAAGTGTAAATAACGAGTGTGGAAAATAAGAAAATTTTTTTCATCTCTTAACCCTTTTATATAAACATTCACATTATAGAAACAGGCATGGAAGTGGTAAATAAAATCGATAAACCCTTTATACTCTGTGGAATTATGACCGGTTCGATGTAAAATGTATGATAGTCTCTTAATTGTTAGAAGTAATGTTTCTTTTTTTTTTCTTCGCCTCGTTTGGTCCTTCCTCCTTCCCTCCACTATGCCCTCCTCCTCTTTGCTCTTCTCATTGCTCTTCTCATTGCTCTTTTCATTGTTTCTCTTTTCCTCATGCGCAAAAAACACACATGCACACTCGAAATGATTTAAATTAATGTAAATCTTCTTGATGGTACATAATCTGTAAAGGGCATGGTACCACATTATCATGTTTAGCCTTGATATATCCTTATAATTACTCCTTTTCTTCTTATAAATCTCATGAGAATATTTCTTTTTTCTCTTCATATAATGGACATTTTCCCTACCTTGTGTATCACCCATGGCCAATTCATCAAAATAAAAAAAAAATTTTAAAAAAGAGCTATTAAATGTTTTTATCAACAATTCTAAGTAATACTCTAAAGAATGGATAAAATTGACATGACTAAAAACTCGAACCTTTTCACAGTTCAAATACAACACCGTATTATATATATCCGAAAGGATAATATTCGTTTTTTCTGTTTTTATAAATATTATTTTTTTCGTTGTTCTATCCTTTTCCACTATCGTACGCACATCATCACCACCATTACCACCTCTACCATTCTTCTCCAGTGCACTCCTTTGCTCGTCCTTTGCTATGTTAGCACTACTTGCAGGTAAATTGTTTGTTATATGAGTATCTGCACCAATACTACTACCCACTTCTTCTATTGTACCATTCCCCTGTCGTTTTACACTTACACCAACACTTCTTACATCATCATACTTAACAATGGAAAAACTACTTATAAAAAAATTTAAAAAAAATTTACAAACATAGAAATAATTTTTTATACCATTTTTTAAACAAGTTGACATGTTAAAAATGGTCCTTTCAACATTCCCTTTCTTACAATAAAGTGAGTCCATATTGTTCACTTTTCCCCTTTTCTTTACATACATCATACTGTTGCAGTTAGTATACCCTTCACCTCTTTTTTTCTTTTCCTTTCCATCGAATGATAATATATCTACATGTGTCCTAGCTTCTATACTTACATAGTCGATTCTTGATTTTATAATAATGTAGCTAATCTCTATTTTAAAATGTGTTCGAGCGAAGTTTGATAAGTAGTTTTCGTTGTTCGAATGTACATTCAGTGCATTTCTATCGTGAAAGAGAAAAAAAATGTTTATGCGTTTATATACAAAATAAAACAAAATTTTTTGTATCTTTTTCACAATTATATTATAAAAAATATTCTTATTTTTAATCAGTTTTAAGAAGTATGTTTCCGGGGAGTACATATTTAAAAGGGAAATTTTGTTGTATGCTTTTTTTTTTTTTTTTTTTTTTTTTTCTTCTTCGAGCATTCTACAGCTTCATTGTTCATCATTTTTGAGTAATACATATATATATAGTAAAACAGGTTAATGAAGAAATCGTATATATATATATCTAACTTTTCAAAATGAAAGACGACTAGATGTTTGCTCTTTGCTTTGTACTTTTGTGTTCTTTCATCGTATGTGAGATGGCAACTGTGCCTCAAACTAAGAGCGAATCGATCATTACACACACTGCTTCGACCTCTACAATTATGATTACCACAATTTGTACATTTTTCTTTTGCTCGCTCCTTCAGTTTTTGTGTCTTCCCATTTATCCGTTCATGCATCTGTTCATACGTCTGTTCATGTGTCTTCCTACGCTTCCCCTCTTTACATTTCCTTAGCTCGACTATTCCCCTTCCTGGCTTTTCGTCAACAAATTTATACACATGCAGTCCTTTGCACAAAACAAAAAGAAGAGGTATCACATTAATATAAAAATCAAACAAAAGAAAAAAGTTGTTCATACGTAAATTATTTAAAAGCACGAACGTGGATTTTCCTGCTTTATTTGTACATTTTTTCACGTAAAAGTGTATATCAATATTTTCGATTCTAAACCTCAAGTAAAATATATCCACTCGTTTGCCGCTATTATTTGTTTGCTTATTGGCTAATTGATTCGACATATTCATTGCAAGAGAACCACTACTCCAGTTAGAGAAACTTAACACGTTCAAGATTCTTCTTTTCCTTTTTGTCTTCCTTTCTGTCATACTTTTTATAATTCCATTTTGTGTATTGCTTCCAAAAAAAAAAAAAGAATTAAAGTTACTACACAAAAATTTTACGTTTGCATTTTTACACAAACATAAAAAATATGTAATACTAAAGGAGGTAGTCATATGTTCAACGTCATTCTTTTCTTCATCTAGTACATCATTGGCATCAAAAAAAATTTCCAAAGCACTTAATAACATATCTAATTCATTCTGTAGTGTAAAATCGCTTTCTCTAAACATGTGTATTTTTAAAAAGCTATATTGTTCTCTCTGCTCAAGTGTTAGTACCATATCCATATCACTTTTTTCCTCATCTTTCGCAGATATAAACACACTTTTGTCCTTTTGTTCTTCATCATATAATGTACATTCTGTCAATTGGTCCCTATCCTTGTCATTAAAAAATATACACTTGAGTACTCTCAAAACTTGGCTGTTACATTCAACGACTAGCGAAATTATTGAAATTTTTATTTTCCACGATTTTATTTTTTCAAGCGATAAAAATAGGCAGAACGGGAAGGCCAAAATGTGCGTGCTTTTGTTCTCTTGAACGTATGAATATATGTTTGTTACTTTGCAAAATGCGTGCACTTTGTTATTGGTATAGCGAATGCAGTTGTGATGCCGGGTAGTCCAATTATAGCGGAAGTCGTTGTGATGGCAGATGTTACTGTCATTGTAGATGCTGCGCTCACTGTTTACCCTTTTCACAAAAAAAAAATTATTGCGCGGCAAGGATTTTACGAACGCGGAGTTTTCCCTTGTATATGATAAAGAAATAGTATCAAAACATACAAGAAAGGAGGGTGTGTTACGCTTCTTCAGCTCTAATTTCCCTCTATTAATATTTGTACTTACATTAATGGAAGGAGTATTATTCCTGTTCATAATATATTTTTGTTCCTTTGTTTTTTGACCATCCTCTGTTTCCAGCAAATAGTGAAGAACAAATAAATCCACTTCAAGTATATTATCAACTAGCTCAAAGAACTTATCAATTTTTTCAATAATTAAATTAATGCTTTCAATTTGTATGTTAATGTTATTATAAGTTTCACGATGTTTCCTTCTTTTTGTTACCATCCTCACATAAAGGCAGTGATTACTCTTCCCCTTGGACTTATCACTAACACTATACTTATTAACTGAACTATGTGGAAATATCCCATTTGTTAATAAAAAATTATTTTCATGATTTCTATTATAAACAATTTTATTTTGTGAAGACCTTTTGTTAAAGATGAACACTTTGTCTTTTTTCCTGTGTAAACTTAAAATTAATTTAGAACACGATTCTGTTACAAAAAAAAGATCAACAAATAAAATAAAATCTTGTATTGTGTACAGACATTTCATTTTCCTTTTATGAATCCACTTTTCTTCTTTAATGGATAAAAAGGTGCTCATATTTTTGTAATAACAGAAGAGGTAGTCACTAGCACTGTATAGGTAACTCACCATAAACTTATCTATATTTATATCTATTTCAAAATATTTCCTTTTCCTCATTTTATGTGCATATTTTCGTTTATTCATTCTGGGACTACTTCTGCAAAGTCTCAGTTCACTTCCACAGTCATGTTCATTCGTTGGGGTCTTCTTCCCGTCAATTCTACTAACACTTCCTTCTTCGATGTTTTGCTCCCCTCCGTAGGAAGAAGATCCATTAGAGGCATTACAGCAACTGGAGCCATTGAATCCATTAGAGGCATTACAGCAACTGGAGCCATTGAATCCACTGGATCCATTATAGCCATTAGAACCATTAGAGCCATTGAATCCATTAGAGCCATTGAATCCATTAGAGCCATTGAATCCATTAGAGCCATTGAATCCATTAGAGCCATTGAATCCATTAGAGCCATTGAATCCATTAGAGCCATTGAATCCATTAGAACCATTGAATCCATTAGAGCCATTGAATCCACTAGAGCCATTTTTTTTATTACACGACAAGGGAAGGGTCCCTGACAACGACTTGCACAATGGCTGCAACTTCTGCTGACGGCTGGAACGACTGCTACGCCTGTTGGCAATCCGTTTCCCCCCTTGACACATCAAACGAAACGTGTAAAAATATTTATACAAAAACAAAAACAATTCGTACATGTTATTCTTGCTGTCATTTAAAAGGTTGAAATGGATGCATGGAGATAAAAAACTTAGTAACACATTTTTCTTCGTCCTGTCCTTAGATATAATACATGCCACACAAGTATTTTCCAGTATACACCTTCTCTTATGTACAAAGTTTATGTTATAAAAAAAAAAAAATTTATATGCTGTTTTACTTACGTGAATATTACTGTTACTTATATGCTGACTTCTAGAATCTTGATGAATACTAAAATTGTTTACACCTATTTTTAACAACTCATCAACATTTACATTTGCTCTCTTAATCATATTCATTTTCCCATTTCGCTTTATTTCTAACTCTTCGTTAGCTTCGTTCTTTCTGCTCTGAATATACGTGAAGTTGTCTATGTGTATATTCCTTACAAGAAGGGACAAGAACAGAGAAGCATTTTGTTTTTTCGTTCTCATTTGGTTTTCTAGTTCTTCTCGTTTTGCTTGTTTTTCTCGTTCTTCTCGATTTTCCCGCTTTGCTGGATTTTCTCGTTTTTTCCCATTTTTCCCATTTTTTCCTTTTCCTTTTTTTTTTTTTTTTTTTCCTTCATTCCACCATCGTTATACAAGCTGTCTTCAAATACTATATTGATATTATTTACATCAATACACAGCAAATGCTCTAAAACGATTTTGAAAAATAAATTTTTCAAAAATTGAGTCACGTTATATTTTGCTGGGACATGAAACAGAGATTTAAAGAGCACATAAACCAAGCTCAATAATTTCTTAAAAATACTTAAGTAAAATATTACAGAAAAAAATATTACAAAAAAAAGATTTTTCCTTTTCCTTTCTGGCACATCCTTTGGCAGTTCGCCCTTTGAAGGTATGCCCTTCTTACTGCTGTCACAATCATTGGAAGTTAAACTATAACTACTACTACTACAGCTACAGCTACTACTACAACTGCAGCTACGACTATAGTAAGTACTACACTGAGCGCTCCTTTCCCTTTGTTCTACTAACTTTATACTTACGAAAACATTTTCAATATGAACAGTTAACCCATTGTAAAAGGAAGGGGATCCAGCTCTGCTTCTCCAGTCTACTTCCACTCTTTCAATATAACATATATTAATTAGTAGTTTACATTCTTTATCTTTCAAGGAATTTAAGTATACTAAATAATTCATAAATTTTTCTCTTGACTTACTAAAAAATTTACTCACTTTAGTAATATCGTCATTCACTACATTTTCCTTTTTGTCACCTGTTGCTTTGTCCTTTTTTTTTTTATTTTTTTTTTTTTTTTTATCTAGCTTTATACTACTAAAGTAGTTAACAAAGAATTGATTCAATTCGATTTCCTGAAAAATGATATGTTTAATGTTGTTTATGCAAACATTTCTAACTGACTTTATGTATTTACTATAGCTGCATTTGTTGATAACAAACTTGAACAGGCGTAACAGCAGAGTCATTTTTTTTGGTTTTCCCGTTCGTTGCACCCGTACTTTACTCCAGTACTTTGTGTTCCCCTTCTTTGCTTTCCTTTTTTACCGCTTTATTATTTATTTTATCCGGCATGTTTTATATCTATCATATTCGTCGCCTTGCTCTTACTGTTACAGTTTAACAGTGACTGTGTTGCGGTGATATCAGTACTACACATTTGTCCCATATATACAAACATGTATGCATATATATATCTATATCTACATATATATCTATATCTACATATATATATATATATATATATATATATGAACATACACATACGTACATGTATATATGAATATATATTCCTAATTAAGTGGTCGAATTACTCTTCATACTTTTTCCGAGCTTTTGATTTTATACACATTCTCTTATCACACCTAACATTCTTTTTCCTAAATAAAATAGACATTACTACTTTACAAAAGTCTGTTTGTTCTTTTTAACACGTCTCATAATTTTTTTTTTTTAGGAGCGCTTAACTTAGTGATTGAAATTTGTTATAGCAATAGTAATGGATATAGAATGAAACAGATATGTGGGTGTTCCTTGATCTCTCTTATTTACACACATATATATATGTATATATATATATGTATGTATGTATGCACGTATGTACGTATGTATGTATGTACGTATGTATGTATGTATGTACGTATGTACGTATGTATGTATGTACGTATGTATGTATGTACGTATGTATGTATGTACGTATGTATATGCATATATATGTATAAGTTTATACAGCATTCCTTTTAAACTTTCATTTTGTACATACATGAAATAATACACACGGAAGGAGGTACACATGGACGTAATGGACCTATGAATTTGCGTGAAAAATGCATACCTACACGCGCACAACTGTAGGAATACTCACTGCTTACCTATACGCAGTATTTAATGAAATGGTACAGCTCAAATACTGCTTACATAAAAAAAGAAAAAAGGAAAAACAAATAAAATAATAAAAGGAAAAAAAAAAAAAAAAGCAAACTTTTATTTTCCTACATAATAAGTGGTGTATGCAATGTTTTGTTTTTATTTTCTTTTAAAAAAATCATTATTGATGATTTCCCATTGCTATTATATATTTATTATAATCTTTATTTTTTATTCTCGAAAAAATTGTGATATGAAGGAGTTTTTTCCTATCTTAGAGTTTGTACATTTGTAACTCACATATAAAAGTGCATACATGTATGCATTTATATGTTTGTATTTACATGTACATATTTATATATATAATACATGTATACTAAATATATGTATGCGTTTACCAATTTGTTTGTTTGTGCTACACTATTATACTACAAAAAAAAAAATAATAATAAATAAAAATAGATAATATTATAAGTGACACTCAAACCGTGATTATTTGAAAAACGTACATAATTAAATACATCCTCAAAAATACGTCGTTTCTCGAGTATGATATATTATCAATTGGCGGCTGCACGTATGCGTATAATTAGGGGAACATATACATATATGTATACATATATACAATCATTCGTATGTAAAGTAATTCATGCATGTAAGGTACCTCTTACTGTTTAGTTATTCTTTTACGTATCGTTCGTTTACATATATATACATACATACATACATACATACATACATACATACATACATATATATATACCCTTTTTTTTTAATGATGTACCCATAGGCGTTTTTTCAATTTTCAAATTCTATATAACGTTTTGAAGAATAACATTCTTTGCATGTTTTATTTTATTTTTTTATTTTTTTTTATTTTCTGTTAAAATAATAATAAGAAATTTTAATATATTGAAAATTTTCTTATTTTACTGCGCAAAAATATATGAGGAAGTTAAAAAGCTAACATCGTCATTATTAACTTAGAATATATCTTGGCTGAGTTATTACATAATAAATGTAAGAATACAAATTTTAAATATGTACATGTTTATTTGTATGTATATGTGCGGGTACGTGTTAGTGTATGTAGAATTATGAACGTGTACACAATAATGTATATATATTTATGTACACGCACATGTAAGCAGCGTATATAAATTTATGTACATAATGAAAATTTTTTTTTCTCTTTTTTAACATATGTACATATATATGTCATATACGTTACAACGGTTTTCATAGAAGTATAATATACTGTTAATGGGTAAGATTAATGTTATTGCTGTACATGTTAATTTTGCTAGTTGGTTTTTGTGGTATTCTGTGACAAGGAATTGGCACAAAATTGAGTACCTTTTTACGATATATTGCAATGTATAGTATAGGGTTGTGTTATAATACATTATATTTTATTATATTATTTATACATGTCCTTATACTTAATAATTCATGTAAAATTTGCATGTTTTGATTAGGTGATACACTGATTAGTATATACCAACCGAGCACTGTAATGTTCACGCATGGACTTACAAAACAATGGTTATGTGTACATATAATCATAATATATATACATATATTTAACGGTATATAATACATATTTCCTTTTTCGTACTAAATGTGATAAGAAAAAAAAAAAAAAAAAAAAAAAAAAAAAGAAATAGAGTCAGGCCTTTTTTATATTAACTGTTAAGGATGTATTTACATTTATATATGTATACATGGCCATATAAATATATGAACATGTGTGCATGTTAAATTATGAAAAAAAGAAAAAAAAAAATACAAAAAGAATGAATGGAACGTTATAAATTTTAAAAAATGTGAGATGATAAGATTTGAAGACAATATATATATGTACACAAAATTTTATGATAATAATGTTGTAATGTCAACATACTTACTTCTAACCCCAATGACTGTTTTGTTTGTTGTTCGTTATTTTGCCACATTCCTTTTTTAAGCCAAAAAGGGGGAAAAAAAAAAGAAAAAAGAAAAGGTATATAACTGGGATAAAAGGTAGGTCAATAATTGCAAAAAGGTGGGAAAATAAGCAAATCATAAAAAGAAGAGAAAGAAAAATGGGACTGCGCTCAATCAAAGTAACATACAGATTCCTCTCAACACGTGGACATGGGGATTTAAAAAAAAAATTATATAGCTATAGTAAAATTATAGAAGCAAGCAATGCAAATACAGTCCATTATAATGATGTGAACGAGGAACGAAGGAAAAGACTGGCGTGGAAGTTATGTTCAGCTACGGCTGCTACTACTGCTGCTGCTACTACTGCTGCTGCTACTACTGCGGCTGCTACTACTGCTGCTGCTACTACTGCGGCTGCTACTTCAACTGCTGGTACTACTGCTAGTATTGCATCGACGTGGCAAAATCCGCTTTGTTTGATAGATGCAAATTTATTTAGCAACAGAATAAGTCATAACTATGACAAAGCGGCAGTAAGGATAAACAAATGGATATTAGCAAAAGGGAAGCACTTCACAATAAATAGTATAATAAAAAAATCGTTTTCAACAAAATATCAAAGCGCCCAAACAGATAAGAATATAGAGCAAAAAAAAGTAAAACTAGACGGTAGTAATATTGAAACACGTAAAGAACTAATAATGGCGGAGGATCAAAAAGGACGTACACAGAAGGTGCCTTCTCCTTTGAACGAAAGCTGGGAACATCATAAGAACAGTATAATGGGAAATAAAACAAACCACGAAACGAACCACGAAACGAACCACAAAACGAACCACGAAACGAATCACAAAACGAACCACGAAACGAACCAAGAGGCGAAGAATGGAATAAACAATATGGATAGCCACGTAGTCAGTAATGCTAATTGCAGCAATAGTAGTAACAGCGCACATGACCTGGAAAACCAGGGAAAGGGGAATGAAGAACATGCTACTATGATTAACATGATAAAGAAGAAGAAATTGAAGACAAATGATAGTGAAAACAAAATTAATAAAATTTGTAAAAAGAGTGCAAGTGGATTAAAATATGCTTTTTCAATTATAAAAACAACGTGTGCACAAATAAAAATTATAATATTACAGCCATCGATGTTAAGAGTGTATTATGGAGATTTGAAAAAAAATGTAAAGCATACGATTGTTTGGGTTAAAACAGGTATTCTTTTATTTTTAACAAATATGAAAATTTCAAAAAATTTAATTATTAAAAGATTAAAAGGATATAGATTGTCATATTCTGAATATAAATTATTAATCAGAACAATGAATGATATGTTCAAATTAATTCCATTTTCCTTTTTTATAATAATACCTTTTGCTGAGTTTCTACTTCCTCTTTTTTTGAAAATCTATCCTGACTTATTGCCATCAACTTTTAAAAATAATGATGATAATTTTAATAAAATAAAAAAAAATTTATATGCAAAACAACAGCTAGCCAAATTTTTGCAGCAATTAATTGAGGAGAAAGAAAAACAATTAAATGAAAATATAGGTATAGATTCTGATAAAAAAAAAAAAATTTTAAATAAATTTCATCAACAACTTATTAATAAAGATGAAAAAGATGTTAATCCATTCTTAAGTGTAGCAGATACATTAAAAATAGCTAAAATTTTTAAAGATGATTTTGTACTAGATCAGATGAACTTAAAAACATTACAAACAATATGCCATTTACTTGGATTGAAACCATATGGAATGCATTATCATGTTGTTTTGCAATTAAGGCATCATTTTTTAAGACTACAAAGAGAAGACAGAGAACTAATTTATGAAGGGGTTGATAATTTAAAAAAGAATACATTGATAGAAATATGCAAAGATAGAGGAATGAATTACAATATCACAGAAAAAGAAATGAAAATACAAATACAACAATGGTTAGAATTAGCTAGTATTAAAGAAGTTCCATATATCTTACTTCTATATATTAGGTGTGTAGTTATTACACATGCAATTATGGATATTCAGGACACCGATAAAACAAGTTGTAGTTTAAATAATGAAAATATTACAAAAAGTGGAAACATAGATGATAAACAGAAACTAATACAGGAAGCTAAAGAAAAATTGGACGATCTAAAAATGAAAGAACTAGAAATTAAAAAAAATATTAACAAAGAAACTAATGAAGAAGTTATTGAGAACAAGGAGAATAAGATCAAAATGAATTTTCTTAAAAAAAATAAATACATGCAAAATGAATTAAACATGTTAAGGCAAATTTGTGATTTGCAGCACAAGTAAGTAGAATAGCGGTGCAAACATCTTATTTGTGTGACACCTTGTCCCCCCTTCCCACTTTTCTATGTTTCCGATTATGCCAACGTTTATGTTCTTTTATGTTCTTGCATATGCTTCTGTGTGTTTATCTATGCTTCTGTATCTTTTGATCGGTATCATTATGCACACGCAATGTTTCCATCCCGTGCTTATTTGACGTACCACATATTATTTTCCCATTTTCCTTCTAGCGAACTAAAGATTGCCTTCACTTCATTGACCGACTTGGCCGAGAAGAGACAGTCCTGTTAGTAGACAAATGTTACTACGCGTTTATTTAACATATACGAAATATATCATATAAATTATTGCGTTGTTCACATTTACGCATTTTGCGATTTTAAGTGTGCCGCTGTTTAATTTAACCGTTTTATACCATTCTTCCCATTTTTTAGGTGATATTAATGAAATAATAAAAAACATGTCCGAAAGACTCCAACATATTGAAAAACATATAAACGAGTTGAATGCACACAAACAAGTAGAAATGGTAATGCTCCTTTTATACACATAACCGAGAAAAAAAAAAAAAAAAAAATCCAAAAAAAAAAAAAGAATAATGACATATTTCTCTACAAGTTATACGTTTCGCTCTATTACTGACCATATGCCGCGTTAAATTTTTCTCATTTCATTTTTGCGATTATTTTTTAGGATGAATATTTCTATCCGGAAGAAGAGAAAACCGATGACGTCGTGAGTATAAAGAGTTGAATTGAAACGAAAGTAATTTGCAGTATAATTTGTATTAGCTTATATTTATATATATGCATGTATGTATGTATGTATGCATGTATGTATGCATGTATGTATGTGTGTATGTATGTGTGTATGTATGTGTGTATATATTTTATGTACGCATACAGGGGACATTACAATCCTTGCGAAGTTGACCAGACTTTATAATTTTTCTTTTATGTTGTTATTTTACGCAATTATAATTTACTTTATTATATTTTATTTCTTTCTACTCTTTTTTTTAAACTTTTTTTGTATACGTTACCATTTTAACATTAAACGTTATAACAGACATCCTTATTTCTGCAAAGTGCTTGTTGCTCAATTTTTTTTCCCCTTTAAATGTTCACAAGCTAAAATAATTGCTACACAAAGGCAAATAAAAAAAAAAATAAAATATATATATATATAACTACTACAATCACAGCAGCTATAACTAAAACAAGAACTAAATGTCATTTGCGTACTTTTCTTTTATTTCGCTTTTTTTTCCACCAACTCTTGTGTTGTTGTGCCTTCTCTATACTTATGTAATATGTGCACATATAGCATATACATATATATATACATACATTGATACATGCATATATATATATATATATATATATATATATATATATAAAAATATACACCCTTGTAATGGGGGGAAAAAATTAAAAATTAGCCAACGGAAATAGCTAAGTAACAGCCATTTGAGGAAAATATAAAACTTTTACTTCTCCAATTTCAATAAATCGTAAGTGGACTTTTACGATTAGAGGCATTTTTGTCATATCATCTGAGGCGCGCGGTTCAAAAATAGCAAAATGGGTTTTCATAGGTCATGTAATTTAACTCCTCTTCTTACATGAATTATGCTGATGTTTTTATATGTCCGCTTGTATGTGTGTGTATGTTTATGTACGCATATATTTACTACTGGGGAGGTATTACTTTTTTTTTTTTTTTTCTTTTCTTTTTTTTTTTTCTGAACAAGTCATAATATACGTTTTACGTTTTAACTAGAAAAAAAAAAAAAAATAAATACACATTTACATGCACATGCCCTGCTCAGGCATCCTAACCGCTATCACGCGGCCATGTCCATAGAAATTTTATCATGGTGCACGTAATTTTGGATTGTAAAATCCGATATTGTAAAGTCTTCAATGTTCTTTATTTCAGGATTTAATTTAAGAGTTGGGAAGGGGTAGGGTATCCTATTTAACTGTACTTTTAAGCTGTCAATATGATTATTATAAACATGTGCATTTCCTAAAATATGTATGAACTGTGCAGGCTGTAAATTACACACTTGTGCAATCATATGAGTGAATATTGAATAGGAGGCAATATTAAAAGGGACTCCTAAACCTAAATCACATGACCTTTGATACATAATACATGATAATTTTCCATCAAAAACATAAAATTGGCATAAAATATGACAAGGAGGTAGTGCCATTTGATCAAGATCTTTAACATTCCATGCACACAAAATAATTCTTCTACTAGTTGGATCATTTTTTATTAAATGGATAATATTTTTTAATTGATCAACTCCTTTATCTTCATAGTTGGCATGCATATTTGTATATTCAGCACCGAAATGCCTCCATTGAAAACCATATATAGGTCCTAAGTCATTAACTTCTCTATGGAATAATTTTCTGTTATCCAAAAATTCTCTTGTTCCATTTGCTTCCCATATTCTTACATTTTTATTTAACAAAGTATTTCCATTTGTTTCTCCTCTTATAAACCAAAGTAACTCTTCAATTATTCCTCTAAGGAATAATTTCTTTGTTGTTAATAATGGAAAATATTGATTTAAATTAAATTTCATAATATACCCAAATTTACTTAGTACTCCTACACCTGTTCTGTCATTTTGTTTATTTCCATTCATAATGATATCATATATAATACTTAAATATTGATATTCTGGGTGATGTTTAAATTTTAAACTGTTGTATATTTTAAAGTCATTGGCATTTTCTGCATTTTTATATTCATTTTTGTTATTATTAAAGTTGAAATATACTAAATCGTCTTCTTCGTCTCCCATGAAGTTATATTCCCGCTCAAAAATAGATTCGCCTCCTCCTTTCCCTTTACCACTGCTGCTTGTAGTACTACCCCTGATAGTATTACTGCTCATAGCACCATTGCTGATAGTACTGCTGGTGTTACTGCCTTTGTCGCTTCCACTACTCTGATGGGGGAGGGATTCTTGGGTCAATGCCTTCTTGCGTTTACTGAAAATTACAAAGTCTAACGACGTGCAGTTGCTAGTATACACATCACTCACAGACGTAATTTGAAACACATTTTCATCAATTTCTGGAAAGAAAACATCACATTCGTAGACATTATTTATTCTCGTAAAATAAATTTGTTTTATTAAATTTCTTTCTAAACACTCCTTGTAAACTATTGCCCCACCAATAATAAAGCATTTGTAATAATTTAATTTTTTTAAAAGTAAAACTAGTTGATCCATATTATTTATTATAAAAATATCTTCTTTAACATCTTCTTTTTTAAGTGTTCTTGATAGTACTACATTTATTCTGTTCGGCAAAGGCTTATACTGCTTTGGAATACTAACCCAGCTACTTCTCCCCATCACTACAACATTTTGTAATTTACTTGATGACAGTAGTGATATATTTTCAAAAACTGTACTACTGTTTTCATTTGATATTTCCTTTTCTAAATATTTCTCTCTTTTATATTTTAATTTTTTATATTTCATTTCATTAACATATGTAGTTACTGAGCTGAAATATTTCATATCTAACGAATTACTTTTCCATGGTAGACATCCTTTATTGCCAAGGCCTCTAAACGTTTTGGTGCTAAATATTTCATTTTTTTTACCTTCACCCTGATTTGGCACTTTACAGCAAGCGCAGATGGCATATATGTCGAAAATATCAGCCAGGTCTTCCATTAATTAAGATATATGCGGTACACGTTTTCTCCCTTTTCGTCCTTTCTTCTCCTGCTTTGCCTCCGGATAAATGTACAGCTTATGTGCTACGTATATGTATATGTACATGTATATATATGTATATACATATATATGTATATATAATATATATTTTTGTACGTGTATGTATATGTGCAGGTGAGAAGATAACTGCAATCGAGAGGCCGGGAAGCTCAAAGAAATAAAATATCAGAAATGGGATGTCGGAAGGGAATAAAATCCAAATTCGCACTTGGGTGTTTCTAAAATTTATAGTTCACTAAAGTGTGCTTTAATGTGCTTTGATAATGTCGAAAGTGCTGTTCGAAATAAATACAAGCTCTCTCGCTTTTTTTTTTTTTTTTTTTTTTTATTTTTTCCTTTCCAATGGCATAAAATTTATTTCAACATTTATGACTGCTTACGATAATTATAAAAAGGCGTACATATATAGTGTGCCATAAAATAAAATGTTTGTCTCTTCATATTATAATGTTATTTCAAAACGTTCAGCGGAAAATATATACTTTTTTGTGTATATGCATTACGTTTCCTTAATTTGTTCATATTATATGGTGAATGGAAAGCCAAGGAATCGCAGTAATTCGAGGGAAATTTTAGGCCTCAAGAAAGTCTCATATTCGTGAAATTTGTTTTTGCTTTTCTTTTTCTCTTTTTATTTCTTTTTGCCGTTCTTTTTTTATTACTTTAATAATTAAAGCATAACGCTGGAAGGAGAAAAAAAAAAAAAAAAAAAAGTTCGAAATATCAATTTGAGAAAAATGCGAAATTAAGGAATATAACCACTTAATAAATAATATGTCTCTTTTATTTTTATTTTTTTTATCTCACAAATAAGAAGAATAAATTTTGTATAGTACTAAAACGTATATAATATATTTTCATTTTTATTTTCTTAATGATCTTGAAAAAAGATTATTATAAGTTAACCCACAAGTAAATATGTATAGGATATACTTCTCATTGAATTATATGCTTCTTGACACATAAACTCAGGAATTGCAAAATGTGCATCAGTAGTAACTGGGCGTTTGAACGGGAAAAAAAAATTATAAGTGAAGAAATAATAAAGCACAAAAAAGGAAAAAACATATAAAAATAGGGCAAGAAAAAATTAAATTTTATAGTACCATTTATGACTTTTATTTTTAAAATTGTCTTCCATGACTTTTTAGAAAGATAATGGGCATTTATAATCCCCCTTTAAAGTTACCTTTGATTTCTTTCCTTTCTCAGCCCTTTGGCTTGAAAATTTATACATATAAGTGAAATGCATATTCTTTTCCATTGCTGTAAATGACGATGCCATGTATATAGGACATCTGTTGTAATCATTATTTTTAAAATATTTTAATTTGTTTCGTAATGCTTCACATTGTTTTGTCGTTCTTAGCATTGTCTCACCATGTTAAAAACCTTTTACCTTTTTTTTTTTTAAATAACGAGAATTATTTATCTCTTTTTTACGGGTTTAAAAAGCAAGGCTAGCACATTATAACAGTTTCGTAAAAAAGGAATGTTGAAAAATTAAAAAAAAAAATTGACGAATACAAATTGAAGAATGAAACACGCAATATACAACTTCCTACATAATCTGTTTCTTTAATATCTTTCAAAAAAAAAAAAAAAAAAAAAAAAAAAAAAAAAAAAAAAAAAAAAAAAAAAAAAAAAAAAAAAAAAAAAAGAAAAAAAAAGAAAAAAAAAAGTTTGTTCAAATGAACGCATATATGTTTAATGACGAACATAATGAACATTATAAACATATTTTCTTATTTTGATTTATCGCTTAATGAAAAAGAGAAAAAGGGGGAATTGTATTCAGAGGGAAAAAGGTCCCTCATTTTAACCATGGGAGGATGTTACGTTATACACATTTGTAAAAACTAAAATGAACTATCTTTGTTTTTTGTTCTGTTAAAAATTATTCGCGCTTTTTAGTGAATAGGATCTTTTTACCCTTGGGGAAGAAACAAAAAATGTAAAATATAAAAACGCAATAAACGCCGTATTACCTATGTAAATATATACGTACGTACATATGTATATATGTACATGTGCACTGATTAACCTATGGAAATATCTCAAACTGAGAACACCCATTTTTCACATTTTAGCATGCACCCTCATTTTCGTAAAAAATTAAATAAATCATATCTACATGTGCACGTCTACTTGCGTAATGACGTGATGGCAGTCAGGGGAGGAGGATATTGTAGAAGAGGAAGAGGTCCTCTATGTTATTTGTTAAAGCAACAAATGTCAAAGATGACGTATGCGAACATTTTGCCTGCCCCTACATGTATAAATATGTATATACATACATATATTTATACTTCAATGTATACATACATATGCATGTGAGTACATTTAATTTATATTAATATGCTACCTTGATCCACCTTGCTTGGCACGAGCAGCCCCAATGCAATAAAACAGGAAATTGAATATTTAAACGTCCAATAAAATATAAAATATAAAATAAATAATAAGTGAGCACAATTCCTTTTATCTGTGTTAACATCATGCGTTCTATACATTTTAAGAGAATCAAATTTTATGTAGAGATTTAAAAAGATAACAAAATAGAGAAAAAAAAAAAAAAAAAAAAAAAAGTTGCATGCCCTGAAAAATGAAGAAAAAACATAGTTTTTAAATTTTATTGTACTGTCATTTTATCGACAAAAAAAATGCATAAATATATGTACATGGCTAAGAGCATATATATATATATATATATATATATATATATATATATATATATATATATATATATTTATGTGTATATATATGTACATATATGTTCGTACATATGTATATAAAAATTATTCACTCACAAACATATGGACACGTTGCAATAATTATTTTGGACGCAACAACATATATAATACATACTTCTGCAAAGAGGACTATACAGATAAATGCCTACATATATATATATATATAAATACCCACACACACATGCAAATAGCTCACTTTTTCAAATTAATGAAATTTCAAAAAGACAAATGATGATGAATAGTAATTTCTTTACAATACAAATTAAGTGTGTTCTTTTCAATTTTTTTTTTTTTTTTTTTGTTGTACCTTTTAACCATTTTTTTCAGTTGTCTTTACATTTTGGTGGTACATATTAAAATCGTTGTTTCTTTTAATTTTCGCATACGTTCACATTAGTTCTCATCTGTTCTCGTTGGTTCTCCTTTATTCTCGTTTATTCTTATTTCTTTTGTTCTTTTTCCATTCACTTTCCCCTCATTTTTTTTTTTTTTTACTCCCCTTTTACCCCAACGAATAAGCAAGTTTTATAAACCTATATTGTTAAATATCAACGCTGTTGAAAATAAAAAAGAAAAAAAAGAAAAAAAAAAGGCCTTTGAGGTCAATATGAAAATATTGTTTTTTCCAAATAGATTTTGCTTCATACGGTGTTTATAAAAACATTACACAGTAGCAAAGTTATACACACTGACTTTATTATTTTTTTCTTTATTTTTCAATTATTACGTTGCTTTTTGCTCTTTTTTTATTTTATTTTATTTTATTTATATTTTTTTTTTTTTTTGCTTTTTTCTCTGTTTCGCATTTCCTACACATTTGTTTGTACACATATAAATACACATTTACTTATTTATACATACATACATATATATATATATATATATATATATATATATATATATATATATATGCTTGTGCATATATTTGCCTTCTTCCAACACGATGAAAACAATATTCTTCGACGAAACGTACATAAGCGACTTAAAAAATATGCAGCCAAACTTCGAGTTTAAAGAAGAATATGACAAGCCGATAAAGTTGAACTCTTGCTCCACCTTTTATGATGCCATCCCTTCATCGAATGAAGAAATATTGTATTTTAATAAAACCTTAACGGAAGAACAAATCTCCCTTTTAAATGAGGAAGAGGTCTATTCCATGCGAAATGAAAAATGTCTTGAAAATTTTCCAAATTTGAAAAATGGTAAAAAATTTCCTGAACAAGTCATAAAAAAAATATCATCAGAAGGGGACGGGAAAGGTCAAAAAGGAAAAGCGGAAGAAGAAGGAGCACAAAAAGGAACAGCAAAAAAAAGTGAAAATATATGTACTATCTTATGTACTGATGTACGTGATGCTGTATGTACTGGCATAGGCGGAAAAAGGGAACGCGAAGAACACGAAGACAAAAGAGAAATAGACCTAAACAAAGTAATGGATGATATATTTTTCTTGTGCTTTCATAAAAATGGGTGTGAGTACATAATTAGAAAGCTTAAAGAAAATGATACAGAAGAAAAACAAATAATATTAAACTCTCTTTTAATAGACGCAAGATCTTTATGTCCAGACGTGTATGGCAGTTATGTAGCTCAAAGTATATATGACTTAAATGACGAAAAATATAAAGAACGTTTTACGGATGAATTTTTGAAACATACAAGTTTTCTAGCCTTACATACATATGGATGTAGACTTATCCAGAAATCATTAGAGTCCTTATCTGATGAATATAAATGCAAAATTTTTAAAGAATTACAAGATGATCTAATCGCATATATATGTCATCAAAATGGTAATCATGTTATACAGAAATGTATTGAAGTTTTACCATCAAAAAATATTGATATGATCATAAATATTATAGAAGAATATTTACCTTTTTTAAGTTCACATGCTTATGGATGTAGAATAGTGCAAAGAATATATGAAATTGGAAATATACAACAAATAAAGAGATTAAATGAAAAAATTATTAAGAAAATTCATCTTATAAAAAACAGATATGGAAATTATGTTATTCAAAAATGTTTCGAGTACTCAGATGATACAGCTAGGTTTATTATCACTGATGAAATAGTGAATGATATTTACAAGCTCTCTTCCCATAAGTACGCCTGGTAAGTTTGTCAAAACAGATAAAAAAAAAAAAAAAAAAAGAAAATAATAAAGAAGCATGATCTTGTGCTGTAATAGAGGTAGGAGGGTGGAAACAGCATACATATAAAGATAAAAATAAAGGAAAAATCTGAAGCGGACATAATGAAATATATAGAGATACATGAAATAAAAATAAATTGACCAAAAGCCAAGCACAGAGTGCCGACAGAGATGCACGGCTTTCCTTGTTAATGTAGAGTAAATATTTTATTATGCCTCATTCTGCCGCATTCTACTTCATTCTTCTTCACTTTGCTTCATTTTATTTATTTATTATTATTATTATTATTATTTTTATTTCTATACAGCAATATAATTGAAAAGATTTTACTCAAAAAAGAGTATAGATACAAAAAGAAGATTATTAAGAAAATCGTAAATGATATTTCGGAGGGGTAAGAACAAAATGCAGAGCCACGTTAAAAATGCAACAATTGGTGTATACTTTGTGGGTGTACTTTTTTCTTTGCTTGCTCATGGTTTTTCCATTTAGAGATGGGCGATGGGAAATGGACTTCTTAGGCTCTGTACATAATTTTTTATTTTTTTCTTTTTTATTTTATTTTATTTTACGTCATTTATTCGCAGGAATGAAAACATTATAAACATTTGTAAAGACTGCTATGGTAATTTTATGATGCAGAAGTTGCTGACAACGTGCAGGAGAAAGGAAAGAAATTTAATTGTAAAAACGATCATCGAAAACTTGGATAAACTAAAGGACGAGACATACGGTAAAAATGTCAACACTCCGGCACATGCGCACACGCCCATACATATATATAGATATTTTTATGAACACGTGTATACCGTATATGTATGCATACAAGCAAGTCGTAATACCATTGATAACGCCCACCACTTCCCCAGTTTTCATATCCACTATCTTACCCTTCTTCTTTTTTATAGGCAAATACATTTTGAGAGCTATCAACAATTTAGAAACTTGAAGTTTCGTTAGCAATTAAAGCAGTTTCATTAGTTCCTCGATTTCTTTGAAATAGTCGAGAAATTTTTTGGCCTACTCTGCATCCTTGCATGTATAAGTGTGTGGACATACAGATATATTTATATATACTGCATATATATGTATGTATATATACATATATATATATATATTTATTTATTTGTACATATGTGCAAGCATGGATGCATATGAGCAAGCGCTTGTGCGTATTGTAGCTTTTTTTTCGTTGTCCTTTATTTCATGAACATTCGATTTTTCTGTTTTTTAGTCAATTTTTCAAGTAGCAACAGCAGCTTCTTTTTTTTTTTTTTCGTCTATTTTGTTTAATTATGCTTCTTTTTCAATATTTCTTTTAACGAAAGTACAGTTTCAAACAGCGCTCACAGTACAGTTCACATTTCTAAAATAAATTTTTATATTTTTTGCTTTATTGGCTTATTGGTTTATTGGTTTATTGGCTTATTGGTTTATTGGCTTATTGGTTTATTGGTTTATTGGCTTATTGGTTTATTGGTGTATTGGTTTATTTGGTTTATTGCTTTATTGTTTAATTGCTTTATTGCTTTATTGTTTAATTGCTTTATTGTTTTATTGTTTTATTATTTTATTGCTTCATTGCTTCACTGCTTCATTGCTTCATTGCTTTATTTTTTACAATTTTACGCTTTTACATTTTTCATTTCCTTTTTTTTTAATATTTAACGGCGAAATAGCTGAACATATCATACACTGAAAGAATTGCTTTATTTGAAAATAAGGTATTTTTATGAGGCGCAATTATATATACATGGACAATTTTGCTTTGTTTTTTCGAAAGTTTTTTGAATAATTAAATATATGTTTATGTGTACATATGTATATAGAGCAAAAATTACGATATGTATTTTTAATACGTTATATTTGTCCAATTATTTTTTTAAAGTACAGTGGTAAAGCTCGATAGTTGCACTTGGACACGCCTGTGTGGCGCTAATCCCATAGAGCTGTGGCACATGCCCGAAAAATCGCTTATATATATACATAAATATATATATATATATTTGTACTTATGAAGGCATATAATATATATGTATATATGTGCATTTATCCATACGGAAAATAAAAAAAAAAAGGGATGTAGAAAACATTAACACACTCGTAAACTCAAGATAGTGCACAACTCAATACTTTTCATTTTAATTTATTTAGCTTCTTAATGACGACAGATATTTAGTACTAAATATAACAGACTCTCTAATTACTCTACTGACTCGTCACAAAAGCCATCATCTAAATATTTCTTACAAACACACGTATAAACAAGATTATAATTATCTGCAGAATAGATGCTTGCATTTGCAAACTTAAATAGTGGCATATGTTTATCAAACTCTTTAATAACAATTTCGTAAATTTTTTTTCCATCAAAATTATCAGGGTTGACTTTCACTGGAATACACATTTGATATGAGTTGGGGCACCCTGTTTGTCGACATGTAATAGGTAGAATAGGAAAATAAATCCACTCATTTTTATCTTCTAAAAAACTGTAATGACCTATAAAAAGAAATTTTGTTAAAGTGAGCAAAATATAAGCGAAAGGGTATCGTAACGTGTCAAGGTTAGTTTTTGCTCTTCCTAAGCGCGTATTTGCCCTTTCTCAAATGCGCACACAGGGGTGTACATGTACATATATGCGGTCTTATATATACATATTCATATATATGGCATGCTTCTACATATACATATACATATACATATACATATCATATACATATATATATATTATATATATATATATATATATATATATATATACATGCACGTATGTACTCATGCTTATATACACGCGTTCATATGCTCATTTTTGGTTAAAGCGTTACTGTGTTTTCTTGACTTAAGGGAGTTCTTCCGAGGAAGATCCAAATTTGTGCCCTCCCTCGATAAGCTTCTTTCAAATTTGATTAAGCTCTCGTTAGGTATTTCTAAAAAGGAAAAATTCTGAGATGGTTTATACATAATTTTGCTTTTCAGTCTGTATATATTAAAAGCATGATTTCCCTTTTTTTTTCCCTTTTCCTTTTCCTCTTCCTTTTTTTCAATCGTATTAAAAGAGTAAGTTTGGTAATTCATCCCCTTGGTACTATTTTTATGTGCAAAATGCAGAAATATTTTCTTAATATTTTGTAACGAAAAACTAGTTAATATTCCTTTTATCCTATCATTTCGTGTAATATTATTTGCTTGTTCTTTTTTCCATTTCATCTCCTTTTCATTTTTTTCTTCTTTTTTTTTTTCAATTTCATTTAAATGTCCTTTTCCATCTTGATAATTTATGTCTAAATGGATATGTCCATTAGAATTGGAATCCCTTCCCGTTTTATGGATCAAATAAACATCGCACTTAACAAATTTCAGAAAGAACACATTATTATTATTATTATTCGCAAAAATGAACAACAAAGTCTCAAATAAAAGGAAAAGAAAAACACATGAAGAACGCACCATCGTTTTTTTTAAAAAAAGAAAAGAAAAAAAAGTCGAAAAAAAATTACATAAGGGAGTTATGACTTACTAATTATATACATGTATGTGTGTATTGTCTTCTTACAAAATAAATTCCCACTCTTTATGTGCAAAATTTCGTGAAAGTTCCTATAAAGGAGGGTGCAAGTAAAAGCTTGTGTAAAATGCGCACACACTTGTAAATATGTATATATATGTAAGAATAGTTTTTTCTACTTTTTAAATATGTGCTTCTGTGCGAATATTTTCCTATCTTTTTAGAAAAAAACAAGTACCAAAATACAGTTAAACGCGACCTGCAAATTATGGTATCAAAGCTGAATACGCCCTTTCTTCATATTTTACATGTCTACATTTTTTTTTTTTTTTTTTTTTTTTTTCCTGACCTGTTCAGAATAAAATTTTCAGTGTAGTCGAATAGAAAAAAAAAAAAAAAAAAAGTAAATAAAAAAATGAATGAAAGAATAAATAATTAGCTAAATAAAGAAACGACTGAACGGATGAGTGAACTAACAAACGAACGAATAAATAATAGGGAAGATTTTAAAATTTCACCCTAACAGCGGAGGTCTATTTTATTTGCTTCATTTTGTGTTATATTTCATTTTACTTTATTTTATTTATGCGCCAACTAAATTAGCTCTTTAGAACATGACTTAAGTAAAGTGAACAAATATTTCAATATATATAGGCACAAACGATTGCCTATTTTTGTAGCACATCAAATTAGCATTAAAGAGAACAATATAAAGACGAGCACTTCCTTATCCCTTTTTTTTTTTTTTTTTTTTTTTAAAGCAAGCACATTACAACGTGGGTGCAATATTTAACTATTTTGAATAATTAGTTTTTCTATGATATTTTATTTTTAAAATGGGCAAAATTATTACATATTCCCGCATACAGTACATACATATATATATATATATACATATATATATACATATATATATATATATACGTACGAACATATGGGGGAGGCGGTCGAAAAACGTAGCTTTGTGTATAACATGCATGGAGTTAATTTGTTGTTCCTATGTTTGTGAAAATGGAGTGAGATAAAATTGAAAAAAGGGTGTATGCATAATGATTGTTCATTAAAAGGTACCAACTCGGCAGTAATGAAAAAAATTGCGGAAAAAAAGTTATACAAACGATAAAGAGTGCTGGATTATATTTTCAAAGCGATAAATAACAACAATGTTTTTTCATTTTTTTTTCATTTCATTTTTTGGTATATTTACGGGAACATACATCAAAAAAGAAAAGCTGCTTCTCGTTCACTTATATAGACACTTTTTGTTCATCTGGTCGTTCATATATATTGCTGACAAGGTATTTTTATGACCCTCTTTTGTTTATTTATGTGAATACAAACGTCCTCTTTCTTTTTCTTCTTATTTGTAATAGTAATATTCCTTCATCATTGCAATCCTTCACTATACCACTCCGTATTATAACCTTTTTTATTTATCTTTTCTACTTTGTCAGTGGCTTTATTTTATCGCATTCTTTTTATGGATTGCCCATGAAAAGAATTCATTCAAGGGCGTCCTTCAAAACACAAAACGAGCTACATGATATGTCAGCTGTATATTCTTCGTGTAGTCTCAATCTAAGGGGCATAAAAATAAAGGCGCTTCGCACGTAAAATGATCAAAAATGTTAAAAAATGGTGGAAACGTTAAAAAATGGTGGAAACGTTAAAAAATGGTGGAAACGTTAAAAAATGTTAAAAAATGCTGAGAAACTTTTAAAGTAGTTATGTGTTTATATATATATATTAGTACGAGCTTTATGGTGGAAAGATGCCAAAAAAGGTTTAAATCGTAAAATTTTGAAAAGCAGTTATTCAACTTTCTCATTATTCTTTATTGCTACAAGCGCTTTAAACTTTCGCGCATTTTATTTTTTCCATCTATTCCTTTTTTCATTCCTTTTTGCATTCCTTTTTTGTATTTTTATTTTTTTTTTTTTAATATTACAATTATGGCCAATGTTTGTGGGTAACAGAGCAATGCAAGAAATTAAGGCAGATAAACGCGTTTGTACTACTCACGATTTAATGGTAATTTTATAAGAAAGAAGCTATCACAATATCGTATATATAATATATATATATATATATATATATATATATATATATGTAAGGGGACAATTTAACGCGATAAAAGAATTTGTTTCAGTTGGTGCGTTCAAAAATTTTTGCCCATTTAATACTTTAATGAAAGAACAAGCTAAAAAAAAAAAAAAAGAAAGAATCCAAAGATGAGTGAAGTGAAGTAAGAAGGCTAACGATTTTAATACGACAGGTTATTAGCTACGTAAAGGCAAATACATGGTTTCGCCTTTTAGTACTGGCATAAGGAAGTATTTAAAATATCCTTGTCATTTTATATACATAAAGGCAATTTATCATTTTCATTATTATCATCATTATTATAATTTTTTTTTTTTTTTTTTTGCTATATCATACTAAGTAGTATGTATAAGCCCACGAGACAACATCTAAAATATTTCGCAGAGACCTTACGTAAAAGTGTATAATGGGTATGGAAATATGTGCACAAGTGCATATATGTAAACACGTTATACATATATATATATATATATACATATGTATATATCTATGTATATACTCAAGTCCCACACCGCATGGAGGAAAAACTCAATTTACATATCTACCCCCTTCAGAGGCTGAGAATTTATAACGTGCCCAACCAAATTGATGTATCATTGAATACACTTGATACTAGAAAACGAGACAAAGAAGGGGATACAAGTACCCTGTACGACTTTAAGTGCAAACATGTACACAACCCTCATATGATATACGATCCACTGAACTGCAATATTTTGAATGAAATTAAAAGTTTTCACACAAATGATAGGCTGTATGACATAGCAAGGAGAGGGGATATAAGAAATGGAGGGGCGATAGATGATGAAGACGAGGATAAACGTGCGGGTGAAGATAGGGATGAAGACGCGGATGCAGATCGGGATAAAGATGCAGATGAAGACGAATTAAACGAACTAAACGAACTAAACGAACTGAACGAACTGAACGAACTGAACGAACTGAACGAACTGAACGAACTGAACGAACTAAACGAACTGAACGAACTGAACGAACTGAACGAACTAAACGAACTGAACAAACTAAACGAACTGAACGAACTGAACGAAGTAGACGAAGCTGACGTGGATGGCGTTGAAGGTGACAAAAATAGCAGCGGTAACGATCATGCAGAGTTCTCTGGGTGGACTTATCAGTTTGATGAGAGTGAAAATGTAGCGGACGTAATAGGTGAAAATCTTAAGAACGCAAAACAGTGCCATTATGATAGAGACAATGGGGATGTGAATAAAAAGACTGAGTCTTATTTTTTTAAGGTCACTGATGAAAATGAAAATTCTTTTAATAGTGGATGTAATGATGATGGTAAGAACGTGTGCACTGTGAATGGAAGATGTACTGATGTAGAAAAGGTAGAGCTTGAGTCAAGTGATAAAGTACACGTAATGCTTGATCCAAGTGGAAGAGTACGCACGACGCTTGAGCCAAGTGGAGGAGTACATGCAACTCTTGAGCCAAGTGGAGGAGTACACGCAACTCTTGAGCCAAGTGGAGGAGTACACGCAACTCTTGAGCCAAGTGGAGGAGTACACGCAACTCTTGAGCCAGACGACAGAGAAAAGGCACACCAAAGCTGCATCAATTTCCTTCGTAACTCTATTACTTACGAAAAGGTAACACGAGATGATCAAATAAGAATCAATGCGGCATCTGATGTAGTTAACACACTGGGTACGTTTTACATTAACCAGAGGGTTTGTTTGAATAAGAATTACACGTATGACTTGAACTTGGGTTTGAAATCCCCTGTTTTAGTATTACCCTCAGGTTATTACAACAACGAAATAAAAATCATTGGGGTTCAAATAGACGATTGCGCGTATGACGAGGACTATCTGTATGGTAGGGAGTGCCATCGTGCAAGTAGTACTGTTACTGGTAGTGGTTCAGAAAACAGTAGTGGCAAAGGCAAAGGCAAAGGAGGACATATTTTTACCGAGTGGCAGGATGTGAACCCTGAACAGAGTTATGTGATGGGTAAGATGAGCGAGAGTGAGTTCTTACCTGTTAATGCAAAATTTAACTTTAACAAAGAAATACACATAATACCACAGAATATGTGTGTATGTTATGATGACATCTATCAAAAGAATTATCTTCCATGTTTTTGTAACTACTCAGAAAGAATCAAATTAGCTGAAGAGTATAATAAAAAGCATTTTTATAAAAGTATTTATAAATTAGAAAACAATTTACTTCTATACAAAGTGAACAGAAATTTTACAGAATCACAGCACTATGGATCTGTTTTAATGAATAAGTATTTAAAAATAAAGGAAGTAAAAATTGATACTAATAATATTAATGAATCTATTATTTATTCCAGAAATGACATAGGTCTGTTTATATGCCATGTGCAATATATACAAGAGGACGTTGTGTCTGATGTTGTGTCTCATGTGTATTCAGATGTTTATGGAAAAAAAGGAAATAAAGCAAAGAACCAATGGAACGGAGGGGGAGGAAAACAAAATGCATATCATGGTATGTACCCTATAATGAGCAACAACTTAAATGAGGAGGACGACGAGGGGGAAGGTGACTGCTTCCATCTTATGGGATACAAGATTAGTATCATGAAAGACATTCTTTTGTTTGATAGGATATATCAGATGAGTCCAAGTCCCCACATATTTGGGAAATGTATCTTTTTAGGTAGCTATAACAGTTTATATACATACGATATTAGAAATAATTTAATCGATATTACTGATTTAAATAAAAAAGGCAAATTTTTTATAAACAATGACACAGCAGTTTGTTTGACTCACTCACAAGATGAGAATAATATTATACTCGGTGCCAGTAATTTGTATTTTCTAGATAAAAGAGTTAATAATTTAACAAAATTTAATACTAACAATTCTGGGGTAAAAAAAATAACAACGAAAAGTGTTCAACTACATACAGATACTCACTTTTTATCAAGTATATCTGATAATAATAATAATAATAATAGTAGTAGTAATAATAATAATAATAGTAATAGTAATAATAGTAATAGTAATAGTAATAATAATAATAGTAATAGTAATAATAATAATAGTAATAGTAATAATAATAATAATAATAATAATAATAATAATAATAATAGTAATAGTAATAGTAATAGTAATAATAATTATTATAATAATACTAGGCAGATAAATTTATATTATGAAAATAAGAATAGAGTTCATTTTAATAGAGGATATACAGCAATAGAATCTAATCCAGATGTTCCTTACATAATTGCTTGTGTTAATGCTTCTTTTAATGTTTTAGAGATATGGGATCTACGGAATCAATATGAACCCTTATTTGTTTTTCCTCTTAATGTATCTGAATTTTATTATTCCTATTTTAGATATATTGAATGGATAAGAATTACTCCAAATAGCTCTACGCATTTTCAAAAAAAAACATACTACAACATAGTAACATTCTCTTATCATGAACATCTTGTATACGTAAGAAAAATACTCATTTCCGATGATTTCACTAGCTATAAGGACCTAGGAATACACACTTATATGAACAATTCTCCTACGTATATGTACAACTACGTTATCAAGGGAAGACCTTCAGATGGGGCAGATGCCCCTGCGGCATTTGACATGAACAGTACAACTGGAATTGATGTTTCTGAACAAAAACATTCATTATCTTATAAACAAAATGGGAATCTTCTCACCTCGAACGGTCCATTCCTTGGCATAGAAAAAAGAAACGAGGAAAACTGTCCTTCCATCTTGGCACAAGGGGAAGGCAGCGAGAACCAAGGGAAGGAGGAGGGAGTGCATGAGCAACAACCTCAGATTCACGAGCGAGAAGAACAACTTTTGGCGAACGAAATGAAGGCGCGGCATGACATATCCTATAACCACATCTTTAGCTATCGGCATGTGAAGCTGCACGTGGATGAATCGTTCATAGTGGACGCTTCAAAGTTTTCTTCATTACAGAAAAATAAAATAGATTGCATAAAACTACCATATGATGATAAGAAATATAATACAATAAATACGAATATGTACAATATATTTTTCGGTTTGTATGGAATGAAATGTATAGAATTTGTCCTTCCCGTATTTTATTGCTCCAAAAAAGGAAAAGACATAACATACGAAGCACAGAAAACATCAAGTGAGACACACTATTACTTTGATGAAAAGAGAACTAAAACGTTTACCTATGTTATAAAACGAAAAGGGGGTGATCATAACAAAACTATAGTTAATCGAAATCGAAGACAAGAAATAGAGGGTATTAAACTAGATTGCATACAATTTATTTTTCACATTAATTCGTCAGGTCAGATCTTTTGTACCCCTGTTAATTTATGTATAAAAAAATTAACACATAAACAAATGGATGACTGGATACCAATTAATAAACGATATATTGCCAACACATACAAGAACGACAATACTATGAAGTTATTTAAGCACTTTTCGGACCTGGTTGAGAATAAAAAATTTCAAAAAGATGGCACGACATTGGTTCCCCCCAAATGGGAAAACGTTGTTCCTGATAATTCTTCGAATTATGAAAAAAGCATGCATTCAAATGAAAGAGGAGGGGAAGAGCGCCTGAAGGAGTACTCCTCCATTTTGAGAGGCAAGTCAAGTGGAAGGGGGGAGAGTGGAAAAAAAGAAAGAGAAAAGGGAGAACACGACAAAAATGTGTACGGAAATAATACGTTCGTCAGGAATACGCACGGCATGAATCCATACGACAGTGATAATTTCGACAAAGCGTCATACATTTCCGATAGGAACCCCTTCCCAGGGTTTGTATCTAACGGTGGAGATAGCGAATGGGAAGGAGTAGAAGCAGGATATGAAGCAAGACAAGAAGCAGGATACGAAGCAAGACAAAAAGCAGGATACGAAGCAAGACAAGAAGCAGGACATGAAACAGGACATGAATTAAGACACGAAACAGGTCAATTAGCAGGTCAAGTAGCAGGACAAGTAGCAGGACAAGTAGCAGGACAAGTAGAAGGACAAGAAGTAGACTTATACGCGTACGCTGCACGTGGGGGCGAGGGAAGGAGCAATTGTGCAAGCCAACTGTGGGCCCACAAGAACAACACAGATATCCCCGTAGATGCTGCGAGAAGACAGGAATTTTTGAATTTAAATAAAAATAATTATGATATATTGAAAGAAGTTGACTCTGAATACGTTAATGTGACACATGAATTCCTCTCTGAAGTTTTCAAATTAATATGTAGAGATAAAATTCTTGTGTTACAAAGAAATAGTAATAATATAAAAATAATAAGCACATATAATAATAGTAATAAATTAAGTTGGAATCGGGAAATTTTTTTTAAAATTAAAAAATGCTTATTATCTATATTGCCTTCATATCCTTCAAAAATGAACAGCAATAATTTCCCCCTACCCTATAGAAACGCAGAAGATGAAAATGAAAAAAAGAAAAAAAATAAAATAATAAATTCCTTTCAAAATTATTGTGATAATAATAGTAGACGAGTGTATTTTTCATCTCCTGCAATATCCCCTTTAAATAATAACCAAGGAAAAGACGAAATTGATCTCGATTTTTTAGATTCACCACGTAATGCTACTTCAACCATTTTTTCCAATTGCCTGAACAGTCAGGAAAAAATGGGTGATAAAAATATATACTCATCATCAAATGGTGACATGTCTATTTTCAAACAACATATAATCGACTTTGATGTACACATGGGAAATAAGGACGCTATAATAATGAGAACCCCTTCTGAACATATCAGCACTATTCAGGAGGGAAATACATTAGTTAATAATGAGGGGAAAAATGCAAGTGAAGGGGAGAGACTAAATAGACATAATTTGAACAGCGGTATAACTATTTATAGTTCGCCGCAGTATAATCATAAACCTCTTGCTAATAAAGGAATGGACGTATGTGAACAGACAAAGGTTAACTCGGAAAAGGACTACAGTCATTGTGGAAGAGGAGTCGATAAACGTGAGAGAATAGGGCCATTCTGTTTGGATTTCCAATGCATAGGAGGAATGAAAAACGGGTGCAGCAAAGGTAGAGAAGGAGGAAGAAGTGGGAAAGGGAGCTTGAACAGATACGAAAAAGGGAAAGCAACAAAAAGCAAAAGGACGGACAAAAGGAACGGAAAAATTAAAGCACTTGGTAAGAACAGAAAGGGCGCATCTTCATCCCTCTGCCGTGAGAGTGTAACGCTTTACTCAAAAAATAATACGCTTGAATTATTTTCCAAACATAACATTAAAGATGAATATAAAAAGGAAGTAATACAGACACAATTTAAAAATAAATGCAGTTTTATAAATTTGAATTATTTAAAAAGAAACATGTTTAAGGAAATAAAATATGCTTTTTGTTCTTTTCATTATCATAATTTCTTTTATGTTCAAACCTTAGCTGATTTAAAATATTCAGCTTATGATATAACAGATAACATGGTACACAAATATATACAGGATAGTTACCCTTTTGCAAATTATTCACCCAATTTCCAGTCATTTAGAATTTTAGCAAAAACTCAAGCATACGATCACAGTAAAATATTTTATAATCAGTCTTTTAATTTTTATAAATTCCTCCTGGACAAATTGAAAGATAAACATGATTGCAAACTAAATACAACCAATGACTGGGGAGGGAAGCTGTCCATTGGGGGGGACAAACCTTCCAGAAAAATCCAACATAATTATGGTAATTCCTTTAACAGCAAAGTTTTCCCATTAGACGAGCTCAAAGACAGTTACAGTAACATTAATGGAGCATATGATCAGAACCAAAATACACAGATGAATTTCTCTTCCGAACTGAATGAGCAGGACAGTGTTAGGAGCAATAATAGTGCCTTCAATAATTTTATTACACAAGACGGTAATGTAGAAGAACAATCAGGGGAATTATGTAACAGTTATCATCAGAATGATGACAATGTATTTAGAAATGATAGGGTGGTGAAATACTCAAAAATTGAAGAATTAGTGAAGGATATAGAGATAGAAGATCAGTTATATGATAAAGGAAAAACAGAGCAAAAGTTTACCTTGTCAACGTTAAGAGATGCATATAATTTGAAAGAGCTAATGGATGTATATAATGAAAAGGGAATATATTACATTTTAAGTAGTATGCAAAAAATAAAATTTGGAAATGGAAAAACAAAATCTGATAAAAAATTAGTGAAACGTTTTTTCATTCATGTTTGTAAAGAACTAGATAAGTGCGTATCTGTAAAAAATTTTTTTTTTTACGAAACACCTATTTGTTTTTGTCTTTACAAGAAGGATTATAATAATAAAAGTCAGTATAATACGTACATAAATTCGTATGAATTTCTCCTAGACACTGTACTATTTTTTAATAACAACGATTTGTTGAAGAGGGAGATGAACAAGTTGCACATTTATGATGAACATATTCTATTTATGTATAAAAAGAAAAAAGAAAAGCAAAAAAAAAAGAAAAAAATGGTGCACACGGTAGAGGCAGAACAAATGGTAGAAGCAGAACACATGGAAAGAGAATCGCACGCTGTGTTTGAAAAAGTACCTGAACGGGGAAAGGACAACGAAAAGAACGGGAAAAATAAAGAAAAAATGAGTAGCGCATACAAAAAAAATGATGTTACATTTGTTAATAATCCACTACATGTTAACAATAACTTGAACAATCATTTAGGAGAAGATTTATTTGTAAGATTGAGAAGAACTTACAATAATAGTGTGTACAGAGAAAGTAGGAGTAGAAACTTTGATAAAGACACCTATCATAGTGACAGACCATTTAATTACGATGAACTGCTAACCAAATTTAAAAAAAGAAAGTTGCTGTTCCTAAGCAAGGATATTACTTATCATATTTTTCAACATATTCTACAAAATGAATATTATATTCCAGTACCGAAATATATGAAAAATAAAATAAAAATTAAGGAAGACGATTTTCAATGTACTCCTATTACGTGCTTTAAAAATTATTCAGTTGGTTTTTACAACAAAAAACTATTTGATATTTACAATTCCATTAATTTTCATAGTTTAAAAAATTTTGACATGCACAAATATATATACAATGAGTACTTTAACATAAGAGGTGTTAAAATAGAAGAAAGTACTCTGAATAAGCATACAAAGGAAACAGAAAAAAATTTATTTAATACTTCAAATATAAGTGGATATAGGGGTGGGTACAAGGTGGATTATTCCTTATTGAATAAAATGTATGAGTTATGGCCAAATAATGAAAAGAGTTATCATTCCAAGGAAGACTATATGGTAAAACTTTTATTCATATCTTGTTCTTGTGAAAAAAGGAGGGAAAATGTTCTAATAAACAACGGGGCTTCATTCCGTCCACGTGCACTCACATATGTACATGAATATACATACATATATATATATTCGTGCGTACATATACACGTGTATGTGTACTTAAATTACAACTAAATATATTTGCGCCTGCGTTGACATAATTTATGTCTTGTTCAGGCGTTTTAGTTCACGTTACTATATATATATATATATTTTTTTTTTTTTTTCTTGCGTGTACAGGAAATTGTGGAAAATCTGAAAAACCGGGAAAAAGTTATTTTTTATGGTTAAGCTCGATTGAACATAAAAAAATATTTATGAGAGCAAAAAGAGGATCCACGAGGAAGTAATCAAAATGGACTAAAACTTTTGCAGTAATATATTTTTGCTGCATTTTCCCACGTTATATTTCATATATGTGTATATCCATATGTGCACATAATACCAAACAAAATACATTATATGTATGTATGCATATATATATGTGTGCATAATTCTCACTCATGTTGGATTGTGCCACATTTTTGGGAATGTTGTCCCACGGCCTTCTGCCTGCACACACAAGCAAAAAAAAACTCTAAACCAGTTAGCTAGCCATTTGTGCGTTCATAAACATGTACATTCATACATACATAAGTGAATATATATATGAATGTACATGTATTTTTTTTATTTTTTGTTAATGCTTTAAATAATTAAGAGGACGGATCGCGAAAATGCTTGAAAATACATTAATCTTATTAGTAATTTTTTTTGAGGACCTAATCAAATACATCTTCGCGAAGGATATAAAATATATACATATGCGTATGCACCCACATTATTTTGACTTCCTATTTTTTTACAATTTTACACTTAAAAACTTATTTGTTGAAAATTAAAGTTTAAAATCAATACATTTCAAAATAAATATTCTTGTTTCTGTGTTTTTTTATAACATACAACATATAAATATATGTATATGTGCATATATAAGTATATATATATATATGTATATGTTCGTATATTAGTATATATATATATATATATAAATGTATACGTTCGTATATTAGTATATATATATATATATATATATATATATATTTAAAACCAAAAATTGTAGATATATTCTCAGTATTTAAATAAATTAGACAAAAATTCCTTTTTTAAAAAAAAAAAAAAAAAAAAAAAGAATGAAGTTAATTTTTTTTTTTTCACAATATATTTTACCCTTTTTCCTTTCGTACACATAAAACATATCGGTTATACATGCAATTATCTGTACATAACTGTGCATATAGACACACATATGAATATATATACACATAAATACATATACGTATGTATACAATAAAACGCATGTATCACATGCATAAACGTAAGAACATATGTGCACAGGTATACATATATATATATATGTGTTTATACGTATCTATTATGTATGCGCTCATAAATACGCGATTTTCAAAATGGAGGTATACATACATTACGTTAGAAACTGCGATATCCATTTAAAGGCAGCAGCATAGCCCATCCTTCTTATAACACTGCACATAAATAACTCTACGGGTCTTACTCCTGAATTTCCTTTCATATTATTAACAGTTACATTCGAAAATAAATTTAAGTGTTGCCTTAATTCATCTTCACTTGCTGCATCAGGTTTATCAATTTTATTCCCTAAAACAACAAATGGTACATTACTTAACTCTTCTGTTTCTAATAAATGTTTTAATTCTTCTCTAGCTTCACTAAATCTTGATCTATCAGTTGTATCAATCATAAATACAACAGCATCCACTGCTGCAAAATAATCTCTCCATATTCTCCTTGCCGTTTCATGTCCACCCAAATCAAATGTTTTAAATCTTATTTTACCAACAACTAATTCTTCAGAATGTGGATGTAGAGTCGGAACGTGTTGAGCGACTCTATCATCCTTTAACATGTGCAGTAACGTTGTCTTACCGGCATTATCTAGGCCTATCATCGTAAAATACGTATTTACAAATGTACACACATATACAGAGAAAAACAAGGCATGTATTATATATATATATATATATATATATGCAGTACGCATATGTATCTATGTGTACGTATGCTTATATACACACGTATGTGCATACATACGTAAATAAGTTTATGCATTATTTACGAACCCATTAAGACACATAAGTTACGTATTGTGTAATAAATCATTTGTAAAGCCCTTTTTACAACTCGTTTAAAATTCGAATTATACACATGTATATATACATAAATACGTATGTACATATATACAAATATACATATATACACATATACATATATACAAATATACATATATACACATATACATATATACACATATACATATATACACATATACATATATACACATATACATATATAGACATACACATAAACACATAGTAATGTTACCTAAAAATAAAATTCTTGCACTCTTTTGTGATAATCCTAAATGTGCTAAAATATCTCTAAACCTAAAAAGTTTTTAAGTGTTAGGTATTTATGATATATACAAAGAAAACCAAAACGTGGAAAAAAAAAAAAAAAAAAAAAACGTACAACAAAAATGTTAATAATTAATGAACCAAAAATAAAAAAACAAAAAAAAAAAAAAAAACAATTTGAATGACCAAGAGACTTCATATATATATATAATATTTTGCCTTTGTGTGTATATGGTTTTTTCTTTTTTTTTAACTAACCAATTTATGATAAACATTTTTATTTCTTTTGTAGTCAATACTTTATGTTATCTTAATCTGTAACTTATGTTTTTATTTTATTATTATATTTTTTTTTTTTTTTTTACAACATTTATTCAATCACTTAAAAAATAAAAATAAAATGAAAATCTATATAAAAACAAAAATAAAAGCTTTATTTTGTCACAGTGATTTATAATTTTTCAATATTTCCATTGGATGGTGGAATGGTTATAAAAATAAAAAAAAATAAAAAAAGGAAAAAGAAAAGGAAAAAGCAAAAGAAAAGGAAAAGGAAAAAGCAAAAGAAAAGGAAAAGGAAAAAGCAAAAGAAAAGGAAAAGGAAAAAGCAAAAGAAAAGGAAAAAGCAAACGAAAAAGGAAAAAGAAAGGTAAAAGAAGATGCAAATTTAATTTGTCATTGTTACTAAAATGTAATATAAAACCATGTCAATGATAAAATTAGAAATCCACATCAATTTTATTTTTAATTTTGTTAAAAAGATGTTCGCATTTTTACAAATGCGTATCGCTTTGTAAGTACTTATATATGTATTATATATATGTATAAATATGTATGTAATATTAATACCCGCGTTTTAAATGCATAGGTATAATGAAGTGATAATAATACAAAACATATGATATATATATATAATGTAACAATGCATATGGATAATATTTACATGTAACATATAATTGACAAAAAATTTTAATTTCTTTTTTAAGAAAATTCTTTTTTTTTTTTCTCCCAGTATTTTTTTTAACGAGATATGAAAATTCACAATTTGCGAAATTTTTTTTTATTTCAAAAACGATAAATTTTTTTACTTGAAATGGCACTATAACGTATGTGTGTTGGGTATATTTACGTATAAACATACATATGCATACATATACATACATTCATACATACATACATAAACATTATATACATTATATACACACATATACATACATATACATACATATACATACATATACATTATATACATACATATTTGTTTTTATGTAATATATATATTTTTACGTTAAGTTTTACTTTTTCCTGTTAACGCGTCACTTTAGCATTGGTAATAATTTTCCATCTAAGGATTTAATGTACGTACATTGTCCATTTTATATTTTTCTTACGCCTTTTTTTTTTTTTTTTTTTTTTTTTTTTTTTTTACATAAATTAAAACATAATTGAAGTATACTTGAATCTATTAGACTGTATCACCATAATACCCAGTTTTAAAGCTTTAAAATTTTCGATTTTGTATATCGTTTACTAATATAAGTCATTTTTACAAAAATGAGTTGTGCTTTAGGAAAAGGATAATTTATAAAATTGTAATATAATTCTTCTTTGTATCGTTTTTTTGCATTTTTTGAAAAAAGAAAAAAATAAAATTAGCCTAAAGTTTCAACTAGAATTAAGGCTATTTATTATTATTATTATAATATTAGTGGAAAAAATTTTTTGCTTTCAAAGAATTTTACGTCAGCGTAAATTATACTTTACTGAATTGTTCTGAAATCCAAAAAGAAAGTAAACGCATATGTACATACATACGTATGTATGTGTGTATATGTTTATACATATTTGCACTTTAATATACATCCTTTTTTCTGGAAATAGAAAACTGTACTTACGACAACTGTTATCCGCTTTATTTTAAAAAAAAAAATAATAGACGGAGTAACAGAATAAAAAAGGTCCATAAGAAGTTACTGCAATAAGAAGCGCAAGATTGAAGGAATGAAGAAATAATAATTATTCATTAACCCTTGCATACGCACACATACAAAAAAAAAAAAAAAAGTCAGATTTGATTATTAAAAATTGCTGCTTAAAAAATATGAAGGGTAAATTTTTTCATTTAAACATAACAAATTTGTTCTAACTCAGTCAATGGTTTATAAGAAAGGACTAACTGAAGTGGTATTTGATGTAAACAAAACAATACGATATTTAAATTGTGAAAAACGAAAAAAAAAAAAAAAAAAAAAAAAAATACATGTTTTTGTATTACATACATATGTGTAGATGAAAATAAGGATGGGGAATTTTTTTCTGAAAGAAAAAAATTGTGATATTATTAGAAAAAAGGGAGATATATTAAACATAAGAAATTTTAAAGCAGTACATGTTGAAACATTTTATCCTCCATCAAAAAAATCCAGAAAAATATCAGTGTGCAGGTGTTGGAAATCAAATAATTTCCCATATTGTGATAATACTCATCAAAAATTGCAACAACAAGGAATAGTTTGCGGTCCTTTACTCTTAGAAATAAGAAGGAACAACAGTGCAAATTCGTATTAAAACAAATGAGGAAGAACAAGGATTGAAAATTGTTAATAAGAAGGGTGTTGTAAAAATGCATTAAAAAATGTGTTTCCGTTTTGAAAAAGAAGATTAATGATATTAATATGAACAGGTCAGGTGAATAATTAAACATTATTAAAAATGGCTAACATATGGACAGTTAATAGTATGAGCAGGTCAGGTAAATTCTTAAAAAGGAAGAAATTTCTCCGTAGGGTTAAAAAAAGGTAAAAATATTTGCACGTAATTTAATTTTTTTTTTTTTTTTTTTTTTTTATATATATATATATATGTAAATAATTATAGACACCTCTCTGAATTAATATTATCTAACCAAATAGACTATACACATTTTTAAATTTGTTTACTTGTTTTTAGCTTTATTTTTAATCATTTTAAAGAATTTTAAAAGGCATTTTTAAATGTTTTTTTATTTTGTAGTTATGTTGCTATGTCGTTATGAAGCTTTTTTTTTTAATGCGAAGCATCTCAAATACACTCGATCGAGTGTGCCTATACATACATACATACATAAATACATATGTATATGTACCCGTACAAATAAAGATATACATATAGATACCTATTTGCGCACATGTGAAGCTTAATTAAAGGCGATTTCATGACGTTTTCTAAAATGCCAAAATTGCTTTTTATAAAGTACTCACCATACTTTCAACAATGAAAATAGAAGAATTGAAAATACATTATGAACTATAGTGTAGCAATATTGGCAGCAAATTAAAGCATATACATAAAAAGATGTTATAAAATAATGCACGAAATAGCTAGCTCTATTTCGTATGAATAACAAAAAAAAAAAAAAAAGCTATATGAACATAAATAGGAAAAAAAAAAAAAAATAAATAAAAATAAAAAAATATATTACAGTACAATATAATAAACTTAAATACAATTAATAGAATTAAATACAAAATAATAAAATTACATACAATATAATAAAATTAAATACAATCAACAGAATTAAATACAAAATAATAAAATTACATACAATATAATAAAATTAAATACAATTAATAGAATTAAATACAAAATAATAAAATTAAATACAATATATTAAAATTAAGTATAATAAAAAAAAAAAAACAATTCAATCAAACGTTCCTATAATGGGGGCAGATATCGGATGACATTACGCTGCAATTTTTTTTATTTTTTTTTTGCCCTCACTGCTTCATTTTTGTGATGTACCCCCTTTACATATAAATTGCATCCTACACTGCTACACATATCTTTCTTCTCATCATTACTTAACCTCCTCGAATAGTATGGAAACATCCAGAAGTGTTATTTTGTGAAAGACAGAGCAGTCATAAAACCTGTCCATGATTTGATCAACCACATCATCTACTGTAGTAGCTTGTGTATCACATGACTTTTCACATGTTTGTAGTAGTGTGTCTAAATTATAATTTTTAATAACATTTTCTATATCTAAGCTCATTTCTCTTTCTACATATGCTGAACTATAATTGGCCCCAAAAGAACTATATATATCTACAACAAATGGAATTTTTGGTTTCATTTTTACTTCTAATTTTACTTTAATTTTTTTTTTATCTAACGTTTCATACACATGTATATATTTTTTTTGTATTGGAATGACTCGCATGAGAATTATTCTATACTTTAGAGGATTAAAAAAAAAAGTCATCAAGTCGTCATATATGTATGGTAGCACTGTCCCATCTGTTTTATTTTCAATTAAACATATATATCCTTCTGGTACCTTCTTAAGGGTAAAATAAAAAAATAAAGATGTTATTAAACACCCTGCTAATAAATTAAAATTTTTCAAACTTCGAAATTTTATTTTTTTACAAGATGTTAAATCATCTGCAGGTGATACATCTTTCCGAGTTACTATATCCCCATCTATTTCAACATAATCAGCATGTATCTTATTTACTCTTATATCTTTTTCCTTTGTACAGTGTTTAACACCATTTATAATATTATTATCTACTTTCAATTTATTTTCCCCCCCATCTTCTTTTATATGCACATTTTTTTCAATATTAGAAATATTCTTTCTGCAAGTTCTGTACAAATGGTAATAATTTACGTAAATTCGAAATGGGAGGAAATTCCTTCTCATTTTTGTTACACCTCTTCATTGGCTGCACTGCAATGTACGCGGCTTAACGCTGATATATATTGCATTTCATGCAGATATATATTTTGCCTCACGCTGATATATATTGCGCTTCACGCAGATATATATTTCTCCTCAAGCTGATATATATTTCGCCTCAAGCTGATATATATTGCTCTTCACACTGATATATATTCCACTTCCAACCAATTCACTTTATTTTCTTTTTTCTTTTTCCACCCCCCAACGAGAGAATATATTATTTCAAGTATTTGCTGACAGAATGATTAAGGTCGTTTCAGTGAGCTATGGTTCTTACTAAACTAGTACTATATACTTATACCTCATTTTTGAAGATAATAGCTTTTTTTCTTTTTTTTTTTTTTTTAATTTTTCGTATACTTTTGCACACAATCGATTTGTAACAATACAACGGAAAAGGTCAACATCGAACTGAGTTTGTTTTTCCTGTTCAGTGTTATCACCCTTCAGGTATTTCTTCTAATGCTTTTTGTAGTATATATTTGCTAATGTTTTTCTGTAGCAAGGAAATGAATGGAGGGGAATAGTGTCTCAATATAATGGAAAAGGTGTATATATATATATATATATATATATATATATATATATATGTACATACGTATCAAAACATGTGTTGATTTTATATTCGCATGAACAAATACATATGCGCAAATTTATTCATATCTGTATACAGTTACCTTTACGCATATTCATATGCATGTATATTTGTACTTACACAAATTTATGCGTTGTTCGTTTTATATCTTCAAGGGTTCTTACCGGATGAGAAGTATGACACAATGAGAGTAAGCATAATGCAGTTACATTAGAGCAATATAAAATTTTTGATTGTTTTATTTATGTATTTTTTTTTCTTTTCATTTTTGTAGTAGCAAATTTGCAAAAGTTACAATAATTGAACGAAGCTTATGATCATGAAATATTTAAAAAAAAAAAAAAAAAAATTTTTAAAAGAGATTGACCGAAACAATCTAGCGTAAACTTTATTAATAAAGAAGGGGAATACTTTTTTTTGTTTTTTTTTTGTTTTTCGTATTTTCCTACTTTTCATATATTTACAATTTATGTTCATACGTATGTACATGTTTGCAATGTTACATGTTTGCAATGTTACATGTTTGCAATGTTACATGTTTACACTATTACATGTTTGCACTATTACGTGTTTGCACTGTTACATGTTTGCACTGTTACATCGTTACAATATTACAGTGCTACTATGCTACTATGTTCACATTTTTATATTTATATATATTTTTTT